>NC_084759.1:202378386-202625886 GCF_028858725.1 Colius striatus
TGACTTTCTGTTGGGTTACATTGGGAGGGATATCACCAGCAGGTTATGGAAATTACTATGCCCTTCTATGCATTAGTGCAGAAGCTACACTTGAAATACTGTGTCCAGTTTTGGGTTCCTCATTTCAAAAAAGATGTTGAAAAACTGAATAAGGCTAATCTGAAAGCTAGTAAGATTTTTAGGAGTCCATATCACATAACCTGCAGGAAGAGGTTGAAGGAAGAATTAATCTATTTATTGGTCAGCCTACAAATAAGTGATGGAGCATTACAAAGAACTGATCTCTTTTCATTAGTGGTAAGTGTTAAATCAGAGAGCCATGTACACACATCATGACTTAGAAGGTCCAGGCTGATTATCAGGAAGAGTTTCTTGTCTAGGAAGACAGTCTCACACTAAACAAGGTCACACAGAGAGGCTGGGAAATCTCCATCTTTGGGGGTTTCAAAGATTCATCTAGATGAGTCCATGGTTATCCTCCTTTTATGCTGGAAATGGGCTTTCTCCAGGCTGGAAGTTGGACTGCAGACTTCCAGATGTCTCCTCCAACCAGCACTTCCATAAGGCCATAAAACCCTACTAGCAATGAGAAATTCAGATCATTTTGTGTTGCTAGGCAAGAAAATTAGGTAAACTCTACAGAGATCAACCTGTTTAAGCCCTTTGCAAATACTCTCTTAGTTGATTTTGGGTTTTACCACAGTCAGGATCATTTCTTATATTTGCTAACTGGTCCAACCATTGACATTTGAAAGCACATCTAGCTGACTAGACGTGGCTTTTGTGGCTGAAGACTTGGCCAAGAGAGTAGGAGACGAGCCTGCCAACAGCCTTATGCCTTTTTTTGCATGGCAAGTCTCATGCTTACAGCAGCGTCTGAGATACTCTTGGTGTCTAGACAGCACCTCCACTGTGCTTATAGCATCCATAGTAGCTTGTCTCAGCATGAGGAAGAGAAAGGGGGTGGGGGAAAGAAAGTTTGTACAGATGAAAGTCCTTCCAAGTCAACACTGATTAATTTTGAAAACAGGCAGGTACTCGTGGGCGCTTTGCAGCAAAAAGCCTGTTGAATGGTGTGTGCCACTGCACGCAAGGGGAGTTAGAAATGATCAGGCCATCCTCTCAGACCATTCCCTAGTTATATCAGCCAATAGACAAGTCATCCCTTTATGCACCAAACACATTTCTTGGTCCACGTTTCCCATGTCAAAAATCCACCTCCTGCTCCCATGAGTTGCATTTTGTACCTATGGCCAGAAAAATGAGCAGCTAAATATCCAGCAGCCAGATAATAACTGGCCTGGAAGAAAAGGCTGGTCGATAAGAAGCATCCTCAGCTCCTACCCACCAGAGAAGGCAGACCAGGTTTATAAACCTCTAGCAATAATGGAAGGGAGAAGCTTTGATGGAGCATGAAGACCCAAGTGAAGGAACAAGGATGTGCTTTACCCCTGATTGCAACTGCATTGATTAACAGGCATAGGGCAAATTAAGAGTTGTCTGTCTTATAACTGTCTTCTAAACACATGCCCAGAGCAACAGATGAGTTCTTTTTCTTTTCCTTTCATTTTCTTCTCTGTTTTTCCCTTTTTCCTTTTTTTTCCTTGTTTTCCTGCAACACATACCAAGCTACATCAACCTTTGTACTAGAGCAAATATGCAGAAGGAAGACATCTCAGATGTAATACTGCTCAATATAAAATAAAGACTGGAGGCAGATGCCAAACCTGGTTCTCTCTTCTTATTTGCATGAGAAAATGAGTATGCAAAAGCATTTATACACAGAAAAAAATCTTCCTTTCTTCTTTTTCCCTTTTTTTCATCATTACTTTTAATTTTTCACTGACAATTTAAAAGAAAGATTAAAAAAAGTTGGATAAGCAAAACAGCTTTTCATTCCAAGTACTTGACCTACAGAAATGTAGCTATGTCCCCTTTTATCAACACTAAAAAAAATGAAAAAAAATCCCTCTCCTACTGGTATTACATTATTTTGCACATAAAGTCATTGAAAAGGTTTGTCTTCAGAGAATATAATACCAAGTTATGAGATATTTTTGGCACAAGGACAAGGTAGATATTGCCAGACAAAGAAAAGACTCACTTATAATTCAGTTAATGTTTGGCAAAGTTATACCCTTCTGCTACTAATTAATTTTCCATATTTCCAGCCAAACAAATGCAGAAAACTATATAATCGCTCAGGACAGCAGTCTGCAAAGTGTTAAAATAACATTAAGTCAAGCACTTGTCTCACCCTGGCTGCTGCATTTGTCATCAATGATGAAGGCTGAGTCTGGATCCAGGTAGAGGAAGGAAAAGGATTGCCAGAGATGGAAACTACAAGAACAAACCCTGGTCTTTAGGATGAGTGTTTTTTTGTTGGAGTACAGCTGGAATTCAGCCAAATTCAGAGGGACCAGGACATGTCAGCAAGCGTCTCTCCAGCAGGAGAAGGGTCATGACCATGTTGGAAGGAAACCACCTGCATCAGGTAATGGTTTGGTGCTATTTATTTGGCCTACTCAGAGCAATAGGGAGGAAAAAAGTAGTAGATTTCAGGTCTTTGGGCCACATTGTGTTTCCTGGTCTTTTCCTAGCTCAGAAAGAAGTTGAGCACTAAATGAAGGATTAACACACCCATAAACGGCATTTTTCTCATAGTTTGGTCCGGATTCTAAGACTATTTATAACCCTTTTACTCAAGAGTCACCCCATTGTGGAAAATTACTGGTGATACAGTCCATTAGAAACTTTTCAAAACCAAGGCCAAGCATGGCTGAGGATAGCTGACATGCCTAAAGTCAATCCAAAACATTTCCTATGAGGACTTTCAGCAAAATTAGAACTAAAACTTATCCCACTCTAAAGCAAAGAAAATATTTCCAGCCCTTTTTAAGGTTTGGTTGGATTGAGTTTTTTTTCTGAAAATCACAGTGTCAGAAATTTCAAAACCAGTATTTTGGAACCAATTTTTTGGGTTTTAATTATCTTTTTATAAGTTTGGATTTATGGGGGGATAATTTTTATGTTGGTTCATTTACCTGTTTGTTTGGTTTCTGTTGCCATACATCTCCGCCTTCTGCAGGAAAAATGGTTGGGTTTGGTGCACAAAGCTTCTGCTCTCAGAAATAAAAATGTGAGTTGCAGAACTTAGTCAGAAAGAACTTCACCTATGTGGACTCTGTAATATACAGAGCAAATTCTCCCTCCTCACCCCCAAGGGATGGAGTGTTGGACTAGATGATCTCTAAAGGTCCCTTCCAATCGCTACCATTCTATGATTCTAAGAAATAATTTTACATTTCTCATAGAGGAATTAACATTTTTTTTTTTAATTAGACGGTTAATGGATACTACTGGGTACAGTTTGTCTTAAGCATTAGAATTTTGTGAAAGAGAATCATTGTCTATAGAGAAGGTTTAGATATTTTAATGCTAACTTTCTTTTTTTATCTAGAATGAACCCCTCATTTTTACTTTATCCTGACAAAGAAATCAATCCTGATTTCTTGTATAGCTTGACGGACAGACATGGAAGCTCAGGGGGGAAGTGAGTAATGGTGTTCTGGCCTCTTCTGTTGTGTCTTTCTACCTGGAAAATTTGGCAGATTTGAGTGGAATATGTGACAGATATTAGGTTACACTTCCAAAAGTAGTTGGTAATCTTGGTCTAGATAAAAACTTGGACTAAATGAAAGCATTACAAAAACTGGATGAAAACAGGAAAGGACTAGGAAATAAAAAGTAGAAGAAAATTTCTGAAACCCAAAAGTTACTTGTAGAGAGAGACTTTTCATCTCTCTGCAACCTTAACCCTGTTCTCTCCAAATGACAAGCCAGTTGAACAAGAACACAAATGTAGTGCTGATCTTTTGCAGGAGCTACTGATCATCTGAAAACTGGTTCAGGTGAGTACAGACCCTCTGATCCTTAGAGACATAAACACTTTTCAAAGTTTTGCTTGTTGAACTGCAGATATCCTGAAGGGACTTGATTTCCTTAAAAGGTGCTTAGTATTAAAGTAAATTTTATGTCTTTGAGATGTTGAAGACTTGGCTTTACCATTTTCATCCAGCTTTCAAGATGCATGGAAAGGTTTAAACCAGCTAGTGTAAGATGGTCGGTAATCAGATATGACTGAAATGTTGGAAAGGATACATAAAGCTGCATAAAACTTACTAAATATCTTTCTTTCCAACTCCAAACTCTTGACTGGCTGATTCACATCTGAAGAGTGTTAACCTTTAAGACCGGCTTTAGCAGCAATCTGGATCCCCACTGAGATAGTGCCCAATTTGTGGGTTTGCACAGTCAAGACATGAGATCTCATGGCTGCTTGGCAGTTTTGCTTTGCAGATCAACTGTTACTTCTACAGCAATTAGGCAATAGGGTAGACCAGAAGGTCAGCCTGATGATGGGTGCAAGTCCTCATCTTGAAAAATATCTACTTGACTGTAACTACCAGTATCTCTGGGTTTATTAAACAAAACTCTTCAACAATTTGATTTATTCAAGTCCTGGACATTCACCATTCCTGCAAAGGAATGTCAGAAATGCTGCTCAGAGCAAACTGGTGCTTGTAACAATACAGATATTCACTGGGGTATCATACAGCAGCAGAGCCCTGGCACAAGGATGATCATCTCTGCTTCATGACTCGCCAAGTGCAAACCTATCCAGGCTATGCCCATTGAAGAATTTGTCTCATTCCACTTCTCTTACCAAGATTTATGACAATTAGCTGCCGAATCCATAATTAGCAAGTGGTAACAGATCAGCAGATATATCCAGTTCTGGTGACACCTCTGACAGATTGACGTCTACTCCCCAAATCCCTGTGAGGCTTCATGTTTTCCCTGTGACCACTCTCAGAGTTTTGGCAAGGCTGTCTCAGTGGGGAGGAGAGGGAGGGTTGGGAAGAACAAGTTCTCACAAGCATGACAGGACCCATGCATAACCATTTGGCTTTGCAATTAAAAACATGTTCTGTCTTCCTCTGCGTCACCAAGGAGAGTATATAAGTAACAGTTGCTCCACAAAGCGCTTTAAATACAAACAAACCGAAACAAACCAGGAGATTTGGTTTTCTGCATGTGTTGGGGTTTTGTTCACTCAGAGAAAGGGGGGTCAGGGTCATTTTTTGCTTCTTAAAGAAGTGTTTAAGGAACGTTTCTGGGGAGGAGTGAGGAGAAGGAGTGGGAGGAAGAGGGCTGTAGTTGTATTTTTACAGGGCCTTCTGTTTAAGCACTCAGCAGTGAACACAGGGGTCAAGGTGAGAAGGGAGAACCTTGTCTAACCAATCCAAAATCAAAGAATTTATGATTCAGTGAATGTTGGTCTAAACAGTACCCAAAGTCCTCCCGCGTCAGCTTCACATATCCACCTTTGAGATGTGTCAGCCCTGCATGTGTTTAACCTTTTTCAAACCTTTGGTGGTATCTTCACCCTTTCTAGGCAAACTCCCAGATTTCCAACACAGATTTTTTCTAACCTTGACCCTTAATTTTAGGTTTCTATATACCTTGTATCTCAATGTATCTCTTATTAGCAGATGCTAACTGTATGCACATTTCTCATTGGCAACCATAGCTTTAATTAAGCATTTCCCTTCTTTGAGCCTTGCTGGTTATAACATTTAAGACCAGTAATTTATATAGTGCACCATTGGGGCAAAAATAAGATATGAAAGCAGGGGGTAGATTAGATGTTGTGTACAAGGTTACTCATAAAGTGTGGCTGAGCCCATATCACCTGAATTTCAGCCTAGTTGGCTCTCATGTCTGACTGACAAGAACCACATTCAGATCATCTTCTGTGAATTTGAAACAGAAATAACACAGCTGCTTATTGCATTGGTTGCACTGGAAGCCTGGTTTGTCTGTGATTGCTCCAACTCAATATGCCGTTCTTGTCTGGATGACAAAATGAATGATGTACAATCTGAATTCATAGAATCAAAGAACCATGAAATCACAGAATGTTAAGAGCTGAAAGGGACCTTGAAAGATCATCCAGTCCGACCACTCTGCCAGAGCAGGACCACCTAGAGTAGGTCACACAGGAACTCATCCATGTGGGTTTGGAATGTCTCCAGCGAAGGAGACTCCACAGCCCATCTGGGCAGCCTCTTCCAGTGCTCCCTCACTTGAACAGGGAAGAAGTTTTTCCTTGTGTTTCTTTGGAACCTCTTATGTTCCAGTTTGTGCCCATCAACTTTTCCTTTAATGATACTCGCTTTGTTTTATTTTTAATTTGTAAACATACCTGTTACAAGATGACAGGTATATTTAGGCTGTTCCACAAAACGGCAGCTGTACTTCAGAAATCTCTTGCAGAGGTAAAGAGGATAGATCAGTGCTTCAAGCTACCTGGCAAAATGCATCCATGGCTGCAAGAGAGCCTGAGAAAGGAATAGAGAAGTTTGTTGATTTTTTTAGTTGAAGAGAGTGTGTTTTGGGTCATCCTAGCTGTTGGAGTAAGAGATATTGGGGGATTGCTGGACAGCTTTTTTGGTAGGATCAATACAAACAAAAGTCTCTGTCCAATAGCAATCGCAGTTGTACTGTTTGTCAGGCTGCCTTGGGGGAGCTCAGTGGAGAATCTTAATTCATCTTTAGGTTAGCTCTTACCAGACTTGTCCCAGTACATTCTATCTACGTAGACAGATAAATATGACAGATAGAAAAATAGCACGAGAAAAAGAAAAAAAAAAAGCCAGCAAAAAAGAAAAAAGGAAAAGGAAAAGGAAAAGGAAAAGGAAAAGGAAAAGGAAAAGGAAAAGGAAAAGGAAAAGGAAAAGGAAAAGGAAAAGGAAAAGGAAAAGGAAAAGGAAAAGGAAAAGGAAAAGGAAAAGGAAAAGGAAAGGGAAAGGGAAAGGGAAAAGGAAAAGGAAAAGGAAAAGAAAAAGAAAAAGAAAAAGAAAAAGAAAAAGAAAAAGAAAAAGAAAAAGAAAAAGAAAAAGAAAAAGAAAAAGAAAAAGAAAAAGAAAAAGAAAAAGAAAAAGAAAAAGAAAAAGAAAAAGAAAAAGAAAAAGAAAAAGAAAAAAAGAAAAAGAAAAAGAAAAAGAAAAAGAAAAAGAAAAAGAAAAAGAAAAAGAAAAAGAAAAAGAAAAAGAAAAAGAAAAAGAAAAAGAAAAAGAAAAAGAAAAAGAAAAAGAAAAAGAAAAAGAAAAAGAAAAAGAAAAAGAAAAAGAAAAAGAAAAAGAAGAAGAAAAAGAAAAAGAAAAAGAAAAAGAAAAAAAAGAAAAAGAAAAAGAAAAAGAAAAAGAAAAAGAAAAAGAAAAAGAAAAAGAAAAAGAAAAAGAAAAAGAAAAAGAAAAAGAAAAAGAAAAAGAAAAAGAAAAAGAAAAAGAAAAAGAAAAAGAAAAAGAAAAAGAAAAAGCTTACTCTTTCATTAAATAGATAAAAGTAGTTTCTTTAAAATGTTTATTTTCTACTCTATGGTGCTATTTTAAGTCACATAACTCCTGGAGAGTCTTTCATTATGGCTGTGCTTCATATCTCTAGTGTAACAGAGCTGAGACATATTCATAGTCCAAATGACAAATGGCACAGACTCTCTCTCTTACCTGTCCCTGTAGAAGATTTTTCTTGAAGAGCAGAGTCTAAAACCAAGCCAGGCAATTAGGTGGCAGTTCAGCAGTGAGGACAATCAGCAAGTAGTGCTTGATGTGAGTATGTGACCTTCATTAATTTGCTTAGAAGCACAAGGTAACCAGTATGTCTGCCCCTGTCTTACCTTATGCCTCCAGGATGTTGTGAATATACACAGTGACCATGGTCTTTAACCAACTCCAATGTGATTAACAGAGGTATTTAGGGGTTCATTCATTTTCAACGGAAACTGATCTCTTCTTAATGTTTTTGGGCCCATTGCACCTTCTGAACACTTTGTTAATTCTTAGTCACTGTCACCATTGTTCTGTAAAGTAAAAAAAAAAGATGCCTGATACTTTTGCAGATCTGGGCTTTGCAATGTAAGAGCCTAACTTGAGTTCTTCCATTTGGCAGCCTTGGACTTGCTTCTGGTTAGAGAATAAGTTTTGATAAAAACACTGGCAGAAATATTTCACTGTTCTTTATAAATAACAAGGAAAAGAATCACATTTCTGTAGCAGGAAGTCTCTATATTAAAACTAAGACAGCATATAATTCAGGAATAAGTCAGCAAGGAGATGTCTTATGACATGTTGTTGTCTGTTGTAAACTGTGTTATCTGCTGATGGTGCTTTTCTCATCCACCTTCTTGTTTCTTTGCTTTTACACATATTTTTTACCTTATCACAGTCAAACTTCAACAAAATAACCCCCTCAAAGTACGATTTTTCTAGTTTGCAAATAATTTTGTTTTAGAGAAACAACCACTGGTTTGTTAAAGGAGTTGTTTGTAAGATGACTAGATTAGATTAATTAGTTAATGTTTGTAAAGTACTTTGAAGATTAAGAACACTATATAAGTGTTAAGTATTATTGTTATTATAATAGATAGAGAAGGTAGATAGCTAGATAGGTAAAGAGATACAGCAGTCAGATAACAATAATTATAATACTTAGCATTTCTATAGGGCTTTACATCTTTTGAGTGTTTTACAAACATTAACTAATTAATAGAGTTAAGCAAACAGATAGTAGATAAAATAGTAGGTAGATTGATAGATAGGAACAAATTTTGCCTTTGGATATATGAATAGTAAAGTCAATGGGAGTTGCATCCCATTGATGAGGGCAAAATTTGGTCCATAGACAAATTCAAAGGCAAATTAGCTAGGTTTTTTTCCAAGTGTTGGGCTGGGTTTTTTCCACAGTCAATTTGTCTTCCCAATGAGTAGATTCACTGTGGGAACACAAAGTATATTGGAATGTTGAAATGAATGTATCAAACATGTCAGACTTTACAGTGACATATTACAGAATCAAAGTACATCCTTAAGATTAGTCACACCAGAGTGTCAGTGACTCAGCTTTGCAACATCTGAAATGATACATCTTGTCTTTGGGAAGCACCTTCAAGTTGCTGGATGAAACAGCACTATCAATGTGCAGCATGATGTACATCCTGATTCTTTACATCTTTATAAAAATGCATAATGATCTACTAACTTAGGAAAAAAATGAGATTAGAGACAGATTCAAGTATCTTTTCTTTCTGTTAAATAAATCGGTATTACAGAAGAATTATCTAAAGATGCAGAGAATGGCAAAAACACTTGCTTCTTTTAAATTTGTCTCTTCTTGGACACTGATATGTTTCTGCAAAAACTCAGCCCTAAAGCTGTGCAGGGATGCAGGAAACTAACTGCTACTTTTTGAAGTGAGGTTCATGTGATGGATGCCTTTGAGATCCAACTGTCAATGAAGTGCAGGGGTCTTAATGCCTCTGGTAAAGACGGAGAAGAAAAGAGACCTCAGCTGAATGTGAACAGACTCAGTCTGGAATACAGTTGTATCAGTGCCATCCTGCACTTGACGTAATTAGCTTTCCTGAGGGTTCCTGATATGACTCCAGCACCTGCCTGATGTGTCAGTGCTGTCTCTGCATCTGGGATAGTATCACCATGTAGTCCTCTGCTATCAGGTTAGGACTCTGAGAGCTACTTTGAGCTGCGTCCTATGGCAACCGGTGTTTTCCCCTTGCAGAGGTTTTCTGCCACTGGGTATATGCAGAACGATCTCTTCAGGGTAATCAGAACCACAGACCACAAATAAATCTTGATGAAATAGTAAAATGCAGGAGAAGGTTCCATCTTACTTAACTCTTGACAGCTATGGTGCAGATACCTACATCTGAGCTAGACAGAGGCTTCCTTAACTGCCAAAAGAACAGAAAACACTTAAAAAGAAAGTTTAATCTGCTTTGTATTTATGTCTACATTACAATGAGATCAATTGCATCCTGGAAAGTCTTCTTTCTCTCCATTGACTGTTAGAAAAGCCCAGACAATTAACTCAATTCTGTTGTAGATATTTAAAGTGACAAAACCCATTGTGGTGGTTTGAGCTTGGCTGACTGCCAAGTGCCCACCAAGCCCCTCTAGCACCCAAAGCACCTCCTTACCCTCCTCTTCACTGAGTTTGATGTAGAGCTGTGTGGCACACTTTTCACTTTTTTCATCCAACAGTGCAGCATTTTTTACCTTTTCTTAAATATGTTATTACAGAGATATTACCAATGTTAGTGATTGGCTCAGTCTTAACTAGTGGTGGGTTTATCTTGGAGCCAGCTGGAATTGGTTTTGTCCAACATGGAGGTAACATCTTGTGCCCTGACAGAAGACACCTCTGCAGTCCCCGTGTGAATCCAATAAAGCCACCCTAAATGTTCCCCTCCCTAATCCAGCTGCAAGGTCTAGCTACTAGATTTTTCCCAAGCTCATCATCCCAATTAGTTTCAATAGGACTATATGGATAGTTTCAATAGGATAATGAGGAGGTTTTCTTGACAATTGGTGGAAGGGTCATTGGATAAGAAGGCAAGGGGTGAGTCCATGTGCTGGTCTTTACTGCTCATACAGTGAGATAACATCTTTATGTACCTGATCTTCCCTGGTGAGTGCAAGACATAGGTACATCATGCTTAATGACCAGAAAGATGTAAGTTCACAAGTACTGCCTCTTCCTCCCTGTCAAAGCCTTCATACAATGATGTACAACAACAATAGCACAATCTACCAGTGATGGGAAAGTTACTATTATGAAGCAAGTGAAGAAGGCAATAAACCATCCATCTGACTCAGCCAAAAAAATGCAACATTCAAGTATTGCACAGAATAAACATTGTACAGAACAAATACAGCATTTACCAACACAACAACCCTTTGATCGCCTAAAGAGGCATAAAAAAATTAAGCAGGCAAGCAAGAGCAAGAAATGGTAGCAATGCTCTTTTCACCAGGGATGGAAGTACACACCTTGGTAATTAAAACTCATAACTTCCTTCTCAAGGAACTTGAACCCAAGTCTCAGTTTATGAGTGAATATTCCCAGTGCAAGGTTTCAAGACAGACCTGTCTGAAGTTCTCTTGTTGGAGCAGTTTTATTTGTATACCATATTTCACTACTTCCCTTGTCACGAGGAGAATGACTTTCTAGTTTAGTGGTTAGTGTGTTCACCTGGAAGGGGAAGTCCTCAATTCCTGTGCCTGCTTCTATTAATGTTTCAGTATTTTCATTTAAGTATTCATTGATGTGGATAATGGGAGCCAGGCCTCTGCTCACAAATGAAAGACTATACCAAGAAGATATATAGCCATTTACATAGGCTTGCCATCTTCCTGTTTCCATGAATATTTAATTAACCTATGCAAAGTGAAATGGTTTCAATATGAAGAACTGAGAAAGCCCTACCCTAGAATATTCTTTATCCTAGTGGTTAGGGCAGTCAGGGAAGTGGAGAGACAAGTTCAAATCCCCTTAAGCAGAAGAGGGAATTGAACCTGGATCTTCCAGAGCTTGGTGGGTATACTCAACACAATGTTATTGGTGAGAAAAAAGTAGCAGCTCTGCTTCCTTTTCTTTCCTGAGCTCATAGGACTCCCTGCCAAAATGCTTATCATACTGAAGGATCATCACAGAGTGTGACTGATACAATCTTTATTAGAAAACAAATTATTTCACGATGAACTTTGAAAGAAGTAGAGTGAATGATGCGACAACAAAATGGCTTACCACAAGGGAGCATACTCACACCTGTATTATTTGTGATCTACACAAGAGATCTACCCATCTGTAATGACAGGAAAAAAAACCCTAGGCTGTCAAAATTCAACTCTCCAAGGGCATGGCCCAAATGAAAGCCACCAACATCAACACCAGCACTTCAGAGCATCATATGAAGAATTAGTGAAATATCCCTATGACAGTACCAAGTCTCTTTCCTCTCTAAAGTTCAAGGCCCAATAAACAGAATAGAGTAATCTCAGAACAGATGTGACTGAGAATCCATGTTGCTTGGAACTGACGTTGAACTATTTGTTTTTCCTCAGGACACAGAAATGACAAAGTGTAATGTTAGCCTATAGTATAAATTACTGAAGAAACATGTGAATTCCAATTCACAGATCTTGTCTGCAAAGCTGTAAACCATGGTACTTGTGTTCTGTTCTCCAGTAGGTAAATATTTACGCCACACATAAGAGAGCACCCATATAACAGTACCTATAAAGAAGTTAGATAGCCTGTCGAATGAAAGTGGCTAATTTTTTTCATATATGCCTTAGGCCAGCTGAGAGAAACAATCTATGTCTCCTAGCTGCGATCACCTGACTGGGAAATGGATGATAAAAGGAAAGAGGGGAAAAAAAGCCTCAAAACAACAGGAATAAAAGAGGTGAGGAAGGAAGGAAGGAAGAAGTTTTGAAGCATGCCATTGGGTAAAACGCAATCAGTTATTTGCTTGTTCCCAAGCCCAGTAAACTTCAAATAGATGTGGCTGATAAAGTTCCATTTCCTTAGTTACAATTATTATTGAATAGTTTCAATTATTAAGAAAGATTTATCCACACAATTTTCCAGTCTTTTTCCATTTAAGATTATTCTGAAAGTAAAAAATAAAACAAAAACCCTTAATTTTTATAGTTTTCTATGAGAATGTTGTTTATTGACAAAAGCTTCTTTATATATTCAGTTGTCTGTATGGGCATCTTATTTGCTTTATGTTGATCTAATAGCAATGCACAGGACTCTCAGATGGCTGCATCATAATCCCCCAACTCAGGAGATCTTGAAGTGAGAACATCTTCATGTCCAATTAACCTCTTAACACAGATAGATTAAATACAGAGCCATGCAGAAAAACGTGCAGACAAACCAATCCTTGTCAGTCCCAGCACAAACTTTACTGAGGTATTTTACAGCAGGCATTCTTGGAGTGCAAGCATGGACTTGTACCAATATGGATCTTGTCTGTTTAGATTATGAGCTCTCTGGGGCAATGACTTTCTCTTTGGATGTATGTATCCACTTCATAGCACAGGTCTTGCTGTAATAATGCTAATAATAATAGTAACAACAGCAATAATGTTATAGAAATAGCAATAAATTGATCCAGGATGCTGCATAGAAAAGCTGAAGGGCAGCAGGTGCGTGGGGGAAATAATATATTACATCAAATCCTATGCAGCGAGCATATGAGCGTGTGATATCAAAGACACTACCTATGAAATTAATTTGCCAGTGACACTGCCTTGCCTACCATCCCTGGGCGTTGTGAGAATTAATTAATGTTTGCAAATCGCCTTGAGAACTTCAGAGGAAAGAAGATTTATGTATGCAAAGCCCTGCTGCCTTTCCCCGGTGCCTGCTGCACACCTGTGCCCATTGCATCATGTGCCGCCTCTGTCTGGTCGCGGAGTGCTTACTGTGTGTACACATGGTCTCCATATGATTGATGGTTGGATTTGGGTGCCGACACTTGGAAGCTCTCCTCTGTCAGCAGGGAGCTTGCCCACACATGTCCGTGCACCATCAGCCTCTTTCCTCCGGCGCAGTTGTCAGGTTTCCCAAAACAATCATTACCTTTCCCCAGAAACAAACCTCCATCCTGACACCTTTCCTAGCTGGCGTCTTGGAGCATGAGGGCTTCTTTGTAGGGGTCTGTTCCCTACCTCCCAGGGCTCTTGTGAAACTTCATTCCTTCTTGTTCGTAAAACATGTCAAGAGGCCAACATGAAAGTGCAAGGAGAGACTGGTGCACCCTCTCTTTTTTTTTTTTATGATGTCTGTTAGCAAATAATTACAGCCATGCAATATGACCAGCTCTTACCGCAGGCATCGCTATGTGCCCTCAGGGAAGGACAGCAGAGCTGGAGGCTTTAGCAAGAACAACATCTTCAAAGTGGTCAACTCTAATCTCTGAGGACTTGAGTATGCCTGAAGGCCACGGCAGCTGCTCTGAAGGGAGTTGCAAGCATATTATGTCTGCAACCCCAGCGCAAAGGGGACTCTGAGTTACAAAATCCTTTGTACATTGAAAATCAGTCCCACTAACAGCAAATTATTAGTTACAGTGAAGTAGAATATTTATTTAAATGTCTTTTTCTTCTCTTTATATACTTAATGCATTGTTTTAAGGCATAGACATCACTTGTTTGGGTGATGTTTTTAAAATATACATATTTACACTCAATTTCCAGGTCACTCTTGACACCTCAGTCACAGTAGATCATGCTTTCATCTCCCTCAAAAGAGGGAGTGGAAGACTGTTGTGTCCAAACAGTGTTGTTTTCAGACACTGCTCCCTCCTGATGACTGTAGAGCTACACCATAGCTCTATAGGTGCTGGAAAGCAGTATCCTTTTGTTGCTGGGTGATTTTTTAGCAGCAAACATTGGCAGTCAACTCAGGAAAGCATATCAGTGTGTGGAGGCAAAAAGAAGCAGGAGAGCTTGTTGGAAGGAGTCAAGGCTCCTTTCTTCTTCCACCACCTCATTTTCCATGCTTGTGTAAGAAATTATGGACTCACTCCGTAAACCTGCAGCCTTTATTAGCAATGTAAAGAGGTGAAATCTAGTTTATATCCCTGCTGAATCTGAAGCACTCAGAATTAATCATAAACCTAGCGTGAGATGTGTTATCTTGCCCTTAGTCTCAGGTTTTGTTCATGGAGCACCGTCCGTGAGATCAGACGTCAATATAAGGAACATATGAAGAATTCCCTTAGACTATAATCAGGAATTGTCCCTGAGTGATGAACACAATCTTTTCTTATCCTGAAACAAAAGAGATCCATTTGGGAACCTTCTCTTTAATGAAAGCCCTCATACACAGGTCATCTTCTCATAAGAGTCAGCTTATTTTTGATAATCAAACATTTTATAAGGTCACATTGGTGAGGAAACTCATCAGTGCCAGTGGTGATGTTTCACATGATAGTTTCAGAATTTTTCTTTTTCTTCTTTTTTTTTTTTTGTTTCCTTCAATATTCTTTTCAATCAAGTCTTTTCAAAGTTAGTGTCAAAGCCTGAAGTCAAATAAGCAGTTTTTACTTTCATCTCTGTTGAATATTTGTCTTTTCTGAGTAGTCTGCCCAAAAATGATTTTGTGTGTAATGAGAAATAATATGCTTTTATTTTCTGCAATAATTAAAATATTTCTTTTGCAATGTCTGATTTTCAGATGGAAGATCTCTTTTTTTTCCCCCTCCAGAAAAGCTGGGTTTTGCAGAACCCTTCAATTTCCATTAAGCAATGATTCTAATTGCTAATTTGAATTTTATTTCTTTGACCAGCATCCTCAGAGGCATTCAGATGCCTTCTGCTTCACCATTCCTGTTTCACACAAGCAGAAGTAATAATCTTTCCCTGGATTATCCAGATGTTGTAAAACTGAGTCCTTTTAAAACTGTGCTCAGCTTCTACAGTGGTTAGTCAGGGCCCTAAGGGGAGAACCATCAGCACCCAGTGCAATCTCCCTTTGGCTTCCCCACTCTCCCTATCTCCACCTTTTCCGTGCTTTGCATGGGTGCTTGTGTTCTGCCTCCTCTGAAGAGTTTCAGCTCAGCCCATTCCATACCCACAGGCAACCAATAAAGGTCAATCTCAGATATAATGAAAGGGGACAATAAGTTTGCTGTGGCCACTCCTAGTTTTCCCCACTGCTTCTCACGAGCTCTGCAGGTTCTTCTGGTTCCTCTACCAGGCCTGAATGTTAGGGGGAGGCTGTTCCCACCACCATCCCCAGCTGTTCTTCAACTGTCACGTCCTTTGAAGATGCACATAGTTATCATGTTATTTCAAAATACCAAAGGTCACATTACCTTTCCTTTTACCTTCCTCCTTGTTGGAAAGTAAGGGTAGGAGCAATTACCAAGTAAACAAGAAGGAAGGGGTTTGCATAGTGCTGCAGTGAAGCTCTGAGGGACTCCACCAGACCGGGGTTTTGCAGCCACAACTCCCTTCTCCCCAACTCATCGTACAAATAAAAGCTTCCTGGGCAGGAAAGGGGCCCTAGCACAAGACATTTTCCCTATATCTGTATTGTCACTTTTGTCACAGACAATCTGGTTAGGTGTCCAGAAAAAGACATTCATGAGGTAAAAAATTAGTTCCCCTCTCCCTGCATCTTTTACCCAAAATGGTGTGCAGGACTGATAGAACTGATTTTCAGCAGTCACCTTAAATCCCTGGAGGCACTGCAAATCACACATTAAAGGCAGTGGGAAATAAATATGTGTAAGCCATAGACCACCCCAAATTCTTGATGATCCTCTGCCAAAATAGAAATCATAGTTGTCTCAGATTCCTCCTCTTCCAGCCTACTACACGACACGGCTTCTACTTACTTTTTCTGTGATTCCTATGAGGTATGTTGGCCCTGAAGGATAAGAACTGCAGTTCTGCCTAGTAATTGCATCATGTAAGTTGTAGGTCTACCTCACTCTCTCCAGCTCACATAGCTACAGGCTGGGTAGATCTGGGCCCTTAAGAAATACTTCTATGGAACTTCTGAAAAGCAGGTGGTCTGATGCACAGAAAGTACATTAACACCAATGAAGATAAAGAGTTTCACAGAAAGATAATTGTTTGCCTAGCAGCTGAATTTATTTTTGTTCTTAAGTCATAATTAAATGAAAAGTTGAAGTTTAAAACACAATCTGTTTTTCCTTCCTTTTTTTCTTGCCTAATAAGCAGAGCAAGAATTAATTCATTTCTATCTGCAAGGTAAAAATGTATCATTTTACCCACACTTGATTTGAGCACAAAAATTTTACTTAAATGAGTGAAAGATAAACAGCTGGAGAAACTTTAGGGAAAAAAAAAACCCACAAAGTTACATTTTCTGGAATATTGAATGTTTGAGGAAAAAAAAAAAAAGAGAGAGAAAAAATGGGACTTTCCTGCTGAAGCATTGTTGAGAGGAGTCAGCCATGTACAAGCAGGATTATGTCTTGAGAAGTTGGGCAGTTAAAGCTCTTTTTCCAATATTATGGAAGGATGAGTAATTCCCATGGGTCCAGATATTTTTATTGGTGTTACTATTTACAATTGGATATCTTTAATGCTTAGTAGTTGTAAAGTTAGGATTCTAGAAGTCATATCAAACTGACGCATGTCAAAAACCAAAGCTGTGCACTGCACAAAAAAACAGAGAAAAAGAACACAAATAGAACAGATGAGGAAAGAACAGGACAATCCAGGATAATGGACAGCTGTCTCATGAGAACAGTACATAAGCCATGTCAAGTTCTGGTATATGTCTTCACTACATGAATGAGTTTTGTTAAATGAAGAGTACGGACAGTATGTTGTATCAAAATTGGAGAGAAAATTTTGTTTCATAGGGGAAAAATTACAGTCAGGTGGCTGCAAACACGTTGTTCCCAGGCATCTCAAATAACGTGCATCTCTGCAATGAGTTGCCATGACGTGACAAGTTTTGATTTTCATTTTAGATCATTTGAGTCAGCTTAAAAAAAAAATCAGCAGTGTTGTCTTTGCTTTAAAATAATTCATGATATTTGAGAAAAGATCTAAGAATGTATTTAGTTGTGCAAATTAAACAGGGATAGGTGTCTGAACACCTTTGAGAATCTGGTTCTCCCATTCACTCTAAATTTATGATCACTAAGAAAAAATGTCAGTCTCCTGTAGAGCTGTAAACACTGAACTCCTGAATCAGCCTTCTGGTTTGTGTAGAATATGATTTTCTCTCCATCAGTGACTGGAATCAAACATGTCAGAAAAAAATGACAGTCATTTGCAGGAGAGAGAACTTCCTATCCAATTTTGCTTTTCTGGAATATCTATTCTTTATTTAGCTAAGTAAAGATAAGCTTAGATCTTTAAGAAGGAAATGATGTATTTTTTCTCCTCCTTTAATTCCCCTTATTTTCTCCAACTGTTTCTTGGAATCCTGCTAAATTTTCAGGATAACAATTACCAGATTGAGGTAGCCTGTGAGCAAATCACATGAGCCAGGCAGGAATACGCAATCACTTGATGTTGCAAATGCAACTGCAGAGACACACAGACTAGCAATTAGCTAAACCACTTAGATGACTAGCCCCAAAGCTGAATATTTTTTATATCCCCCTCTGTATCTAGAGCTCCTCCATAGACCTCAAAGTCTGAAATTGTTTGGACATAGGTTAAGCTTTTGGTGTCAGAAATTCTTTATGGATTGTGAACACTAGAATGAATGGATAGGCTGGTTTCCTAAAGTGAACCAGTCAGACCTTTATCAAGTAAGGCAATTAAGTACATGCCTGGTGTAAGCAGATGAGTACATTTATGGTTAAACTCAGGTTAATTATTAAAACAAGATTCTGATAGTGATTTATTGTTTTCCAGAGATATTTTTCTAAGAAACAACCTCTGCCATAAGGATTACCTTTTCCTCCTTCCTATCAAATACTTTAGGTATTTTCTCTTTCTCTTTCTGTTCTTTCAGTTCTTCCATGTAGACTAGCAATTTTTGGCACATCAAGCACATTAGATAATTATATGTCAGTTGAGAAACTCTCAGCTTCTTGTCACTAGTCTATAAAGCTCTCTGTAATGTTGTAATACAGTATCACTGATATCTCAATGAGATAACATGTTAAGTGTCTACTGGCTATATAATTTGAACCAAAAGTTAACAAAGAGAAATGATCTTTCGGTAAACATATAGTGTATTTTTGTCATCTCTTCCTGATAGTGGTTTTGATAAGTAGATTTAGATGTGGTGTTATCCTCTGATTGCTTTTGCAGTGTACTTGCAAGACAGGGAACTCCTTCATAATTCCTCAGACAAATGGTTGAGAGGAATTTCCCAAGTACCCGCAGATCAAAGATTGTTCCCTGTAAGTGGTGATGGTTACTGATATTACATATCCACCCAGACATAGTATTCTTCCTCATTCTAAAAACCCTTTCACTTCTCTCTGACTAATGTGGATTCTCTCAGAAGAAGAGAATTCCCTTAAAATTGAGAAGAGCAATTTTAAGCAATCAAGAGTCAGTGTGATAACCTTGGATTGCTCATTAAGGACCAGATTTTGAATGAGGGATAGATGATAGAGGTCTATGAAATCAAACAGGCATGGAAATTGAGAGCAATTGTTTTCTATCTCTTCCAAAATAAGAGTAAGGAGACATCAAATAAAACATGGAGGAGACAAGTTCAAAACAAACAAAGGGGAATGGTTTTTCATACAATGTATAATTAAGCTGTGGAACTCCTTGCCACAGGATGTTGTGGATGCTGTAAATTTACATGGGTTCAAAAAGGACTGGACAAGTTCATGAAAGAAAAATTCTTCAAGAGCTATTAAATTCAAAGACATTACCTCTGGCTCCGGAAGACGCTGCAATGCAAATCTCAAGATGTTGGAAGAGTTCTCTGAGGAAGTCTCTCTCTGCTATGTTACTTTTCCTCAAGCATATATTCATTGTTGGTCCCTGTCAAGAAGAGGTAGATGTGTTAGATGGATCCTTATATAGCTGGTACAACTGTTTTTATGCCCTTATTTCATACAGCTGTTTTATTCAAGGAGAAGATGATGTGATGGCCACTGGTAGACATACTATTCATTTCTTAATGCTCTTCCTCTAACTTACAGCAGTAATCTGAAAATGGGTGTATTGCTAATAATTTGATTTTGAGGCACTTGCTTGACAATTTTCTGCCTGGGAGGTACAGAAAATTGAAGTTTGCTGGCTGCCTCTGAGACAAGAGAATGCAGTGGCTTCTTCAGAAGCATCTCTCCTTGAGCTCCAGCTGGTGTTATGGGTGGGCTTGTGTAAAGAAATGTCATGCTTCTCTCAGCTCTTTACCTCTCTGGGCAAACAAGCTGCCCAAATAACCACACCAGTCTTAAACATGTAGTGATTCAGAAGTAGAAATACACATTATTTGAGATGCTTGGCTATGTAAAGATTGGCTCGGAAATCCCCCAACTTTTTTATTCTTGTTACTCCTGGCACTTAGCAAGTCTACCAATACCTCCCTGACTAAACTTATAATGAGAGAAAGTGAAGAAAAATGAGGGAAAAGCACCTCCACCCTGCAAAGAACTACTTGATAGCCCCTCCATTAGTACAAGTCTTAGGGGGAAAAATATCCCCCCCTCACTTCTACCGATTCCTAGCAGCTGGGTTAGAGGAGAGTTAATGCAAGGAACAAGTCCTGTCCTGCGCCAGAGTACTACTGCATCTGCACAGGCTACAAGTCTTGTTAGCCAACCCCTTGATCCCGCAGGCTTATCCATTTTTGTGGGCTAAATTAACACTTTGGTGGTGTGGAGTCAGAAAGCTACTGCGAAATTAACTCTAGTTGGGTGATGTACAGCCCACTCCCATGGGATCTAACAGCTGAAGAGGAAGCTTAGCTTCAGGCCCATGACAGGTATGCCAAATCAGTCGCCTCAAAAGTGTGGAGGAACTCAAAAATTAAAATCTCCACTGCAGGGTTTAACCTGGGGTTTCAAAAGCTATTCCCCTCCCTTCACAGCACCCCTACAAAGCCTTTTGGGCAAGGAAGGTAACTCTTCAGGCTCCACAGGTATGATTGTTTGGAGACCTGTTTTGTATTCAGAGTTGGCTGCTCCTTGGGTTCACCTAGGTATTTTCATGCATGCATGCCTGGGTGTATATTGAATGTGCCTAATAGCTGCAGTAGGTGGAGAGGGAGGAAGCTGTGCTCCTAATGATGGGAACTCCTGGAGGGAGTTGTCTTGCCACTGGCACGCTGTCAGCGTGCCAATAAATTAAAAACTATCTAAACAAAACAGGGTGAAAACTCCCAGCCTGCGTGGCAATCAAACATAGGAAACTCATTCAGTAGCCATCTAGCTTCTTCCCATGGTTCAGCTCTGGTATTGTGTGAAATGTGAAAGAGACAGAAAATATCACTGTGCCCAGGAAAAAAAAAAACACAAAAACCTTGTGGTTGTTGTCTTTGTTAATGGGAATCATGAAATAAGAGGTGATTCAAAGACATCATAAGCTCTTCACGTCTAGGTTTGCAAGTGCTGAAATCAGCCACTGAGCAGTACTATCCCAATTCTGGAACAGAAGATTGCCGCTTACAGTGTTAACACTGACAAATTCATCAGTGCTCTATTGCTTCAGATGTTATCCTTGCACAGGCACAAACCTGGATCTCAACGTTTGTGAGGAAATGGGCATCTAGAGGAAGATATGGAAATCATTCAGGTATCTTCTCAGCAAAGCTTGCATAGGCAAGTAACCTCAATGGTTAGCTGACTAAATGTGTAGGAATGACTCAAGTTCAAAGCTCTAATATTCCTAATAGGAAGTGATAGAGAAGATTCGAGGTTTTTCACCTCTTGAGAAAACAGTAAAGTTAGAAATGCAGAGACAATCCCAGTCATCAGTATCTTCTGTGTTCCATCTTTGGATAAAATGTTCAAACAAGAGAGAAAGATTCTCTTAACTTTTCATCCATTCAAATGGGAGACACAGACCTCTTCAAGTAAGACTGGGAAGATCAGAGAAAGAGTCTCCAAGATACCAAGTGAGTGTTTCAATGTTGGAGACACAGTTTGTCAACTGACAAATAGGGCATAAAATCTGAATGATAGTATTTACCTCCAATCTGGAGTTGGGAACTTGACTTCCTCAGAAGAGCACAAAGCCTCACACCTATCCTTGGCTGATCGCCATCAAACTGGGCTTTTACTTTGTGTTTCCATATTCTAAACTCCTTTGGAAGTGATTGATGCCCCATATATTGTATAAGAAGCTTGCTTGCCTAAATTGGGCAATTTAATACCAACAAAGCTCCTAAGAATTAGAAGTTACTAAATTCAGTGCTGTGATACGTAAGTTCTTTGGTAGATGTGCATCTTTGATACCACACCATTAACAGAAGAGCTAGAATAGATTAGAATAGAAAAAAGTAGAACAGAACAGGAGCTTTAATCCCAATTCATCGGTACCCAGGGTCCGCAGCCTTTCCAAATCAGTTTATTTTATTTGACATAACTCAGATACATATGATCTGCTAAAGCTGGCATCCTTCTTGTTCTTCAGGTATGCTGTTTATTATCTTTTACAGATGAGAGCTCTGCCATCTGTCTGTCTTTGTCCCTTCCTACCCCCTTCAGCTCTTTCCAGGAACTAGTTGAATCAAAGGCTTTCAATCTTCCCTCCTCTTAATGTATTAAATATGCCCAACCAAATACCATAAACACAGTCATAAGACTTCTGTGTTCAACTAACCCTCAAAGCTACATGCCAACGGCAGATGTTCTGTAAATAACCAGGTTTTCCCCAGTCGGCCAGTGGTGTTCACAGACTCATTAAGAAGAAGCTGAGATTTATTTTCAGTAATGATTTTGCAAAAACACAATCCAAATGAAAAGCCCAGCAACAAACTCTACCTGAAGGATCTTCAGCATTACCAAATTTCACCAAAATCTGTTAAAGCTCCTCTGTGATTTATGGGAGTGGAAAAAATATCTTGCATTGTATATTTGGAGACAGCTTCACTTGGACATTCTAGATGTGTATAAACACAATCACCTTATGTTTAAAAATATGACTACAGTTTAAGTGACATATAGAAAATTGTTACTTGAATGGTCAGAGAGACAGAGAGTCTATTTCAAGACACAAGAAAAAAAGAGTCAAATGAGAAAGTGTCTACATCCCATTGACCTATCTCTACAGAGGATCAGAATAGAGCTGACATAAGTGTGGTCATGGTATTTGCAGGACTCCAGATCATATCACTGCAGTCCAGCACGCTATCCTACATAGGCACATCAGTTATTTCTAATGTGGTTTTAGTGCTACGTCAATATAACATGTCTGAACACAGCTTGTTGACTTAAAAATGCTCAGTAACAAAAGACTATAGGGGTTAGAAGTACACTGTATAAATGCATTGAGAGATAACCAAGGGAGAGTAAGAAAAGCTCTCTAAGCTAATGGCCAATGCTCTCACCTGAACCAATGGAATTTAATGGCTGTGATTACAATTAAATCAAGATCTATAAAACTTTACTCATGTAGGTGGAACAACAAACACAGCACAACTTTGGAGATGATCAGCTCATGGAAGGTATTAGTATTACAACTGCCTGTGACTTTGTGAGCTACAAGGTACTGTAACAGAGATAAATGTGTTGCGTGTCCTATTCACTCTAAAAGAGTAAACACTCCATCAGAATGGTGTGTTTAGTTCACTGCATAGCTTCAGAGCAGAGGTTGTATGGGGAGACTTCTTTTCCACACTGATGGATGTCAGGAATATTTTTTTATACATAAAACTATAAATTCCTAGTATTTGTGTTACTTGATTAGGAGATAACTGTAATATTCCTGTAATCTCTTTATTTCTCCTTGGAAAATTCCTTGATGCTAGGTGTGAGGCTAACCAAAATTGTCTTGCTTCATCGAGTACATATTTGTGGAGAGGCCAATGAGAACTGTGAATACAAAGTCAATGACAGCAGCCACTTTCCATGCTAGCACTTTGCTTTCAGGCCCACATCCAGTAGCTCACAACAAATTCAGCAAGATCTGCATGAATTCAGTTTACTCAGCAATATTCTACTTATTGGCTGCTGGGTCTGACTAGCCTAAAGTATCCCACAGAGAAGCTCCATCCAAATAAGTATGATCAGTTTGAGTCTGTTCTTGCCTACATCTTTCTGAGGACACAACTCAAGGGCTTTCATGTCTAGAATCTTGTGGATTCTGCATCCCTCTGCTGTGATACCAGTGGTAACATTTGTCTGGATCTCAGGAAAGAAACTGTTAAAAGGACATTATGCAAAGACTACCTATATTGGAGGAACTTTTTGCTCACAAATGCCCTGAAGAACAGATTTCACCTCCAAGCAAAGTAGAATCAGGTTCTAACTCAGTTTCTGACCAGTTGAATAAATGTGCTCAGGCTTAAATGATCTCCCAACACAGATGAGGAGTTTTGTTTTTTTCCTGCATGTATGATCAAGCATTTCAGATTACAGTTTGGGCAACTTGTTTATATAAAGGAGTCAAATTCTAAACTAACACCAAAAGTATTCTACCTGAAGAAACTTGAACATGTAACTTAGAAGCTCATGTAAGCTTTTATTTTTCAAACGTTATTTTTACTGTTAAGCCTCAGATGTTCAGGTTTACTGAGAAGAGTAGAACTTTACTCCCTGTAGCAATGAAAGGGCAGAAATAAGTTTGAGATACAGTGCACTTTTTCATTTATAGAATGCAGTTTAGTGTTGCAGAAATCAAAATACTGCTAAAAATCCACTTTTTAAACTATTATTTACACTACTAAAAGAGATTATTTTGTCCTGAAAGACTGTGGGGTTTTTTATTCCTCTTCTTAATTGTTGAATCTGAGATACATCCTAGTGTGAATGTCTGGTAGCCAAGAAGTAATACTGGTTGGGAATGCATTACTTTAAATTCATTATTCTCCAGGAAAAAAAAAAAAAAAAAAAGAATAAATAACCACATATAAAGCCAGAAGCATAAAAAACGAGAACAAATATATTTCAAAAAAGCTATTTTAATTTGAAACGAATACCTAACATGATATCAATAAAAACTGTCTTTTCAGCCACCTCCTTTGAAAAATTCTCAGTATTCACAAAAAGAGGTTTTTTAGCTGTCAGTATTTTAACCTGCTTCTTTAAGTGTGTACACAGAGTACACATTCTTTTTTTTTTTCCCCTAATGTTCAAAATTAAGCCCCTCTCTATGCCTTCCATGCTGAAGTTTATAACCTTAGCCTACACAAGTCCAGTGCAGAAAGATCTACAGCCTCCAGGCAGAGCGAGGAAGCTCTTTAAAGATGAATCATTTTCATAAATGAGTGCAGAGGGAGGTCAAGTCAGGGGACACAGAAGGTTACATGTGTGGCTGAGATAAGGCCTCATTCATCCACTTCTTACTGTCAGGTCTTGATGGGTGAACATTGCCTTGAGCTCCCATAAAACATGTTGTTTGCAGAAAACTTGCAGGTGGTTCATAAAAAAGTCCAAACTGTTACCAAGAAATTTATCTCTCAACTGCTGGATCTGTTTATAATAGAAGTGAAGGATCTCATAGAGAAATGGAGTATTGGAGGCTGACTTATATTGGCTTGCCAGACTGAAAAACCCAACCTACTTTCCAAATGCTGCACTAAAAATGTCAAAGCAATTGTATTGATGACATCTTGACAAGATACTGTACAAGACTGTTAAAAATACAACAACAACAACACCACAAGAATGCTGCCTGTTTATGGAAAACTTGTCACTGAGGAAGCAATGTGGGTATTTCAGAGACTTTTATGGAGGAAATTCAATCGGTTCTCACAGTAACGTTTGTTTTTAAAGAGTGTCAATCTTTTATTGGAGCAGCACCCATTTGAAAGCCAGTTTTTAAAGAGGCATCATTGTTTCTTCCTGTGTTTCAAAGCAGATATTCAGATAAAGCTGAGTTGTGTAGGAGGGAAGAAGAGGTGAGGGTTAAATTGAACACAGGAGACATAGTGGACAGTTTGATGTTGCAAAGATTTATCCACTGAAGGATGGAATTGAAACCTGTTAAAGTCAAAGAAGCCTTTTCATTGACTTTACTAGACCTCTAGCTCCAAGG
Source organism: Colius striatus (assembly GCF_028858725.1). Classification (NCBI taxonomy): domain Eukaryota; kingdom Metazoa; phylum Chordata; class Aves; order Coliiformes; family Coliidae; genus Colius; species Colius striatus. The sequence continues at coordinate 202,403,925 of NC_084759.1, forward strand.
AACTGTGCAGAGACTCCCAGTTGGTTTCACATAAACTGCTCGGGAGCCATCAAATAGTAGCAGCTTTCAACAGGTACCAATGTGAAAAGTGTTCACATTCATCATCAAAAAGCTCCATGTCTATTACATTACAGTGCCTCATACTCCTCTGTCTCCTCCATACAAAAATACAAAGTTAAGTTTTCTGCATTCTTCTCCACTTGCTCTCCCATGCTTTCGTATTCATAGATTTTTACAGCCTGAAGGAGCCATTATGATAATCTGGTGTGACCTCCTGAAATCAATGTATCAATGGGATTGCACCAACATTATGGAGAGCAGTATTCAGCCTCTAGACATCCTGCCATATAGAGACAACACAGAATGAATGAAAATGGGATAGGGCATTCATCATGAATTATTTGCTTTGGGGGTTATACATCCAACATATATCCATACTTGGGGTGTTTTTACCACAGTTAAAATAATTTCTCAGGAAGGGTCTCTGTGTAGGTTGTTTGTGTCCATCCCAGTTGCTCTTGCAACAGTTCTTGGACAGAATATGACAGGAGCATGAAGTTTTAGTAAAGTTTCTTGAAGATTTTGACTAAAATAATAATTTTGCACTATATACTCCTCTGGCCAGTTCTTTCTCACCAACTTCTCTTGCAACTTCTCTTCCCATTAGCTATGTGGGATGTTTGTGGGATGCCACCATGCAATAGCAACAGCCCAACTACCTGCAATGGTGCCACTGGTAGCAAGGAGAGTGCAGCACAGATCTGGGACCCCTTCCTCAAGGAATTGATCCAGCTACTCTTATATCACTCAGGGCTTCCTCATGGATACATGTAAAATCCTCTCCACAAACAAGGATCTGCACTGAGGTACTGGGCTGTAATATCCCTATACTGCCCATTTCAAAGCACTACTGTGATCTCGCCTAATTCAAATTGGTTAAAAAAATAACCTCTCAAAGTATGTTATCACATCACAGAGACTCCAAAATTCAAACATTATAGAATGGTTTGTGTTGGAAGAGACCTTAAAGATCATCTAGTTCCAACCCCCCTGCCATGGGGAGGGACATCTTCCACTGGAACAGGTTACTCAAAGGCCCAGACAGAAAGACTTTGAACTTTTCCAGGGATGAGGCATTCACAATATCTCTTGACAACCTGTGCCAGGGACTCACAAGCCTCATAGTAAAGAATTTATTTCTTATATCTAATCTAAATCTGTCCTCTGGACTGAGGCAAGGTCATTTCCAGAAAATGATTGTAGTGACAGTAAAATAAAGCCTCGTGCTACCAAAAGTCTGAGAATTCAAAGCCATGGTCCATCATGCCCATCTTTCACCTCCAGGCACAACTACTTATACAAGCTAGAGTAGCTTTCACTCTCAGAAAGAATCAGTGACAATCACAGGGCCCTAAATACAAGGTAACTGATTCTTAATTAAGAGGAATTTAATGAGAATTGCCAGTAAACAAATACCAGATGATTATAGGATGACATCTCTCCACAGATTACTGAGTAATTGCACTCCTCTGACCCAAAAGGAATTTCCATGCAACTTGCAGTGAGGCTTAGAAGACAAAGATAATTAGGTCTGTATTCTTTGCAACTTTTTTGTCTTTTTTTTTTTTTCCCACTTCCAAACATACTTCCAAGTTATCAGAGGCTGAATCACCCCTCACACATTAAGCCCTACTGAGAGACGTGATAACTTCTCTGGTTCTCCTCAGCTGCTCAGCCCCCTTCAACTGCTGCCAAGCTTTCACTATCTTCAGCTTTGAAACACCAACAAGAGTGAGGAGACCTCTCCTCATCTGTCCACAGGTACTCTCCTGCAGGAATGGCCCTTTATGAGCTCTAAAAGGACAATACTTGAAATGGAATTTCTCATCCCAAATCCACCATGCTGGAAGTGAAGTTTTGCTAAAAATATATTTTCTATACATAGCTAGAGTAAAATCCATCAGAGTTTTAAAGGTTCATCAGCCCTCCCGATTCAACATCATTGGTTAATATTCTTACACTTATACAGCTTTCTATAAGAAAAAGTTGATTTATCAAGATCAAGATGTTTCTGGGGAGTCAGTCAACTGTGATAATGTTCTTGTTGGCAACATTTCAAAAACACTCCATGATGAAACGAAATATTTAGTTTTAACCTGTCTCTTTGTTTTGTTTAGAATTTTTGCTTTATTTTTTTTTTCCTAGTTTTTACATTTAACATTAAAAAGTTTGCAGGTATTCTTCATTAATTAGAGTGACAGTACACAATAGTACAAGATGGTTTATGTATTCTGATTTCTATGACAACATGCAAGCACTACCAAGATAAAGCATTTTACAGTGGTATGGGAGACTAAAGTGAAGACTGCAAGAGGCCTTCCAATCTGTCCCTTTGCTCTGATATAACATCAAATATTTCTAAATTATCCTGGACAGATATATGTCTAACCTGCTTTAAGAAACTTTCAGTAGGACTGACTCTGCAGTCCATTAAGGTTGTGTTGTTCCTGTCCACAGTTACCAGGATTTTGTGATAACTAGCCTAAAACTCTTCCCACTGTAAATTAAGTACATTTCTTGTCCTATCAGGCATGGTCACAAAGAACAATTGATCACTGTCCTCTTTTAGAAAACCTATTATATGTTTGAAGACTCTTATCATGCCTCCCTTCCTTCTGCTGCTTTTCTAGACTAAACAAACCCAATTCCTCCAACTTTTTGTTATAGGTCATGTTTTCTTAAACCTCTTCTCCTTCGTGTTACTCTCCTCTGGATGCTTTCCAAATGGTTTATTACTTTTTTTAAAGTGTGGTGGTCAGGGCTAAATACCTCAGGCCAGCTGAGTTCCCACCTGTGCCAAGTAGCTCAGGCTAATGACCTCTCTCTTGATAAGTGTGTTTCTGTGTTTCCCTTAAAACAGCTTAGACTTTCCATTCCAAATATTGCAACTTCTAATTACCAAAACAAATGTTGAAATACTGGAATTCCCCACACAATGGGAGTAATTTCTTCTGTCTGGTTCTGCTACATAAGAAAACTATGCTCCTGAAATTGGAATAGATAATGCTTAAGAGTACTGGAATCCACACAGTTCAAATATTTATCTTTCTTATGCAGGGCTTTTTACCTGTAGGCTTGTCTAGAGTTCAACAGTTTCTTCTTCTACCAGAGGAAACTAACAACCTGAAGAAGCAGCTTCTGCCCAAAACACACTGTTCAACTTAAAATCCATGCAAAACTAGACTCCCTTTGGCTTTAAGTTCAGGTGAGACATATATGCTCACTTATTTCCCTGAGATTTCAGAGATTTGAATCCTGACCCCAGCTCTGCTTTAGGGGCTGACTGTTGTGTGATTCTGAGTAAATCACTTCACCCTGCCTCAGTGCCCCATCTGTCAAATGTAGTTACCATCTTGGTCCTACAGACAGTCCAAATTCTCTAAAAAGGAGGTAGATACTTTTATTGTTATTTAGAAAGCAAAAAAGGGGAAAACAGAACTAAAAAATGTGACAGTAGACATACTTTTGGGGAGAATAGTGTCTCCCTTGATGAAATGAAATCAAATGTGTCTGAGACAGAATGGAAAAATATGGAATGTGACATTTAGGAACACCCCTTGTTCTCCTAAATGTCTACAGTAAATGAGATCCTGACATGAGCATTTAAACATAATAAAAACATCCATCTGACTGGAAGGAATCCAGAATGTTCTGAAATACTTTTATTAATATATTTTCCTCTGCAATAGCCACAGGACTTACTTCTCCATTAAGACTTCAGGATCAGAAACCTCTAATGCTAGTCCCTGCTGGGCTACATGTCTGGTAGCTCCATAGAAGACATTAGAGTTTCCCCAGTATGTGTTAATTAAGGAACTTGATCTTTGCTGGAAATGTCCTTTGATGATGCATTGAGGAAGACAGTCATTCTTTAAAATTAAAAGATCTAAAGAAAACACTTGGATTGGTTAAAAGGGGGAAAAATCTTCAAAAACTAACTAAAAAACCCCAACAAAATAACAACAAAAAAACCTCCCACCACCGAACCAAACAACAGTAACAACAACAAAACCCAAGAAAACTAACCAAATGAAAAAAATAAAAAGCTAAACCCAGCAATTTGTTGTATTATGAAAATGTTGCAAAGGCCCAGAGAGTAGCTCTGCAGAAAGAGTTTGGGAGTCCTGGTTGACAATAAACTGAACATGAGCCAGCGATGTGCCCTCATGACCAAGAAGGCCAATGGCATCCTGGGATGCATCAAGAAGAGTGTGGCCAGCAGGTCAAGAAAAGTTCTACTCCCCCTCTACTCTGCCCTGGTGAGGCCTCATTTGGAGTCCTGTGTCCAGTTCTGGGCTCCCCAGCTCAAGAGGAACAGAGAACTTCTGGAGAGAGTCCAGTGGAAGGCCATCAAGCTGATCAGGGGACTGGAGCATCTTCCTTATGAGGAAAGGCTGTGGGACCTGGGGCTGTTCAGTCTGAAGAAGAGGAGACTGAAGGGGAATCTCATTAATATTTACAAATGTGTAAGTGGTGGGTGTCAGGAGGTTGGGGCATTCCTTTTTTCTATGGTATCTAGCAACAGGACAAGGGGTAAGGGGATCAAGCTGAAACACAACAAGTTCTATTTAAATATAAGAAAAAACTCTTTCATTGTTGAGGTGAAGCAGTCCTGGCCCAGGCTGCCCAGAGGGCTTGTGGAGTCTTCTTCCTTAGAGGTCTTCAAGACCCGACTGGATACGTTCCTATGCAACCTGATCTAGGTGAACCTGCTTTAGCAGGGGATTGGACTGGACGATCTCTAAAGGTCCTTTCTAACCCCTACCATTCTATGATTCTATGATTCTATGAAGCAGAGAGCTTGTCATCAATCTGTGACCCATAAGCATACTACTGATCAAAGGAGTGGTAAGCACAAATAAAGCATTCAGTACCTTGAGTCTAAACATTTCTTTCTAAATTTTCAAGGCTGGGGTCTCAGTAAGGGGTATCTGCCCACAGTTCATCATTCCCTGCTGGGATGTGCTATCCAGATGACTGGAGAGCTCTTCTTCACTAAGATTCCTTGGAGATTTGCCCCAACTTCAAAGAGAATTTCTGCAACATTACAATAGAAGAGTCACAAATCTAGTTGTCTAATGTAACAATACGAGATTTCAGATTTAATCAGGAGCCCATGTTTCAGGAGTCCATGCTTCAGTCCATGTTCCAAGTTCAGGCTTCAGTGTGCTGCTTAGACTGGCAACAAGGCATGACACTTTTACCATGACTCTGCTAGAAGAACATTTTGCAGGCTATGAGCTCGGTCCCCACGCCATAAGTACTGCCTTGTCCACAGGACACTTCAAGACTGAAGCTGAACCAGACAAAGGGTAGAGACTGTGTACTATATTGTGATATTTCTAGATTCACATAAAAGACTTGTCACTCAACACAAGAGTGGAGGCTTTGAACACAGTTTGAATCAGCTTCATTCTGTTTTCCATTTAACTCCATCAAAAATAATTGAACACAAAACTAGACCTGAGTTCTGTTTCCATTTGGATTTGCACTTTAGAGTAATATTGTCTCCATCACTTATCCAGCAGTGATCAAAGTGTATCTTTCCCTTCATATTAGTTTAACTAAAACTGAAGGGAGAGGCTAAGGAACATTTCTTACACATAACTTACAGGTATTTTCACACGATGCATTTAAAATCCAATGAGATCCAATCATATATCCCAGAGGAAAGAGATTTTTTTTTTCTTCACTACAAGGGACAAAGGGCCAGATTTTCATCTGTCATTGTGGCCATGCCACCAGAGGTCCTGATGTCCCTTCACTGAAGAGGGTTCTCAGTTCATTTTAAAGACACCTTGCAACTCCTACCTCAGTGCCTAGTCCCTTCTTCTCTCTGTTCTGCACTTGATTTTATCTTCTGAAGCAATCAATCCCCTTTGTCTCCTTCTGTGTCTTTGTTTTGATTCTTATAGAATCTAGTGATAAATATCATCCATATACCTCTGTGAGGGTGCTATTCTCTGTGGTGTCTTCCACCACCCACACAAGCTTGTGTGACCTTTTCGTGCTATTATGTGCCAAAAGTCCCTTCCAACTTCACATATTTTCAACTAGATTTCCCCTGCTGCCTTCTGTCTCCTTTTATTGCTGTGCATGCTCAAGAATTACCCACAACAGACACCACAGGACCATTTAAAACCATGTCATCATAATAGATTTTCTTTAACCCTTTTTTCATACCTTCTTGGCTCTACCCCAAACTTTGCTCACATATTTGGGGAGGAGAGGGATTCATTCAATTTGTAAAGAATGAAGTAAGGTGGCACAGGTAATTACTGCTCATTTCAAGATTTTTTTTTTTTAGTGCCTGAATCACAAAGGAGTGATGTCTGTTATAAGTGCAGCTTCTGTAAATGAGTCTTTAGCTCAGTGCTGAAAACTCATATGTCTGGATTTGATTCACTATCAGCTTTACCAGGCTCACAGAGGTTGTATTGCACAGTAATACTGCTTACTATCAATATCAGCTGCATCTATATCACGATCCATTCCTCTGATCCTGAAAGCAACTGATGCAGGACATGTCCATAAGGCTATATTCCCATAAGTCTGTATTTCCTTCTCTCCCAAAACAACAGGAAGGTTTTCTTGTATACTGTTTATTGAGAATATTCCCTTGCAGGGCATTGCTGAGGAAAGTGCTAGTTCACATGGGCCAAAAACTACCATGAAACAATGTGAACAGTGCTCAGTCCTTTGCTTTGCTCTGTTTACTGTACTAGTAGAGGTTTAGGTTTAAAAAAAAATATCTACCACACAGATCCAATTTCTGCATTCTTTTCTGCATTGATGTACATCAATAATTTAACCTAAATCATAGAATTATACAATCATAGAATCATTTCGGCTGAAAGAGAACTTTAGGATCATCGAGTCCAGCCTTTGTCCCAGCCCTATCAAACACTAGACCATTTCCCTAAGTGCAACATCCACCCATTTCTGAAACCCCTCCAGGGATGGTGCCTCCAAGCACCTCCCCAGGCAGCCCATTCCAATGCCTAACAACCCTTTCAGCAAAGAAATTGCTCCTCACATCCAGCTTGAACCTCCCCTACCACAACTTGAGACCATTTCCTTTTGTTCTATTGCTTGTTACTAAGAACAGACTGACCCCCTTCTTGCTACAGCTTCCGTTCAGGTAGTTGTAGAGAGCAATAAGGTCTCCCCTGAGCCTTCTCCAGGTCCAGATACCTCAGCCACTTCATATGAAAAGTGCTCCAGATCTGTTCCTAACTTAGTAGTCCGCCTCTGTATCCTCTCCAATAGCTCAATGTCCTTCTTGTAGAGAGGAATTAGAATAAAACTTTACCACCCTTCATCTTCGTGATACCTGAAATAATTAATTTATCATTGAGTTCAGTGAGAGTAATTTTAGAGTAAAGTATCAAGTTGGTATTAAGTGGTATTAAGTAGTGGTAGGGAAATCCAAACAAAGGTGCATGAAAATAATGAAATCAAAAGCAGGAAATCAGCATGTGGTTGACCAACTAATTTTAAATAGAAAGTTTGGGGATTTTTTCAGAGTACTAGAACTCTGCCTTTTAGAGAAAAGCAGATTTTGTAAGAGGCACATCTCTCCTGACTGCATGCAAGCAGAGAGGTTGCTGATATGGAAAATTACTTGGCCATTGGCCAACGTATATTTAGGTTCTTGAAAAGGGAAAGAGAAAACTTTGGAAGAAAAATCTCAAGGTAATGCATTGACCAGCTATTGTCACAGGGGATAAAAAGATGCAGTAAATCAAAAGAGTTTAAAAAGGATATTAAATATACATCGATTATAGATATGTTCAGTGGTGGGGTATCATCTGTGATATACCTGTCTAAGGAATAACACAATGGAATAAAAAGACTTGTGTGATGAAGGCAAAATGAAATGAAGAGAAATGACACTCAATCAATCATATAGGAAGTAAATTATAAAAATATTATAATTAAATAATAAGTATAATATAATATGTATTTAAGTAAAACAGAAAGCTATAATTATTTTCAGAAGCTACCAGCTTAAGTCCCCTCTTTCCAAAGTCGTCTTACTGTTACTCTCAAAGCAAGAAATTTTGGTCATTCTCTGAAAAAGCTGTCCCATATTAAAAACTATGTGTCATACGACTGAGTTGCAGCATCTCAAGCTAAACCCCATTCTAGACCAGAATAAAGCTCATAATTTGCTATAATGCTACTTTCTTCTGCCCTCTTCCACCTCCATGTCATTACTTTGGGACTAGCTCTTGTTGTTTAAAACAGATTTATCAGCTTTTAGTCAGCGGGCCCAGTTTCAAACCATGCAATTTAGGGGCTTAACTGTTCCAGTTTCCCCACACCTTCAATGTCACACTCCTCCTAGATTGCTCAGTGCTTGAGTAGAAGAGGCATAACTTCCCTCGATGTGGCAGTCCCTGTTGTTTTTATAATTTCCATGCCCCTAGGAAAAGAGGTGATCAGTCCACAGTGTGTAGTGGACAATAAGAATGAATTGAGATGCTCAAGATAATGGTGATGAGAGTAGTCATTTTGGGCACTGAAATGTCTCTCCGCTTCTCAGCCCATTCATCACACAGGCAATATTTTTAGTTGCAGATTAAACTGAGCCAACAGGATTTACAAAACGTGAGATGGTTGTCTCAGTGTTTTGCCTGCCAAATTCAGCAGCCCTTCTTGAGTATGTACAAATAAGTCATGGTAGGGAAGGAATCAGACTGGACTGAACAGGCATGATGTGACCTATCTGTTGTAGCAAAGCTGCAACATAGCTGCAGTTTCCTGTTCATCCTCCATTTTTGTCTCATTATATTGTGAGATGAAACAACAAATAAGATGAAATTTTCTTCTGTCTAGGTGTCATTAATTTCCACATAATTTTCTTACTTTCCTCATAGCTGAAAATCTTTACTCATGCACTCGATGGCTGTACTCATCTACTTAACATTTGTTGCATCGCAGTTACTGGCCGATGCTATTACCACCTCTCTTCTCATTCTCAGATGTGCAGCTCTTTCCTCCTGGCATTTCAAAACTCCCATGGGTACAGCAGGCTTGATTCTGTATTGGCATACCTTTCACCACAGCATTTGACCTGGCATTTTGCACAGAGATAATATTGAGCAACATGACATAGTCTGTAAAGGCTCTTGTGATATCACTGGGCGTAAGTGATGACACTGTTGCACAAAAGTACATCTGCTGTAAATCAGAGCTCTTCTATTGACTTCAGTGGAGCTATACCAATTTATTCCAGGTGAGAACTACTCTTGCTGTTATTAATTCATCCTTTTTCTTTTCCTCATGGATTTTATGATACAAACAGAAGAAACCATGGAGAAGAGACTACCTTTTCAAAAACATCTCATTGATCTAAACTGAACAATTCACAGTATCAGAAAGGTAAGTAAGGGTGGAAGAGACTGTGTGGTTTTAAAATGTCAACATCTGGTCCCCATTTATAAGAATTACTGAGTCTTCTTCAGTCCTTTAACCCTTTCACCCGTATTGGCTTGTGCTTGTATGGTTTATGAGTTTTATCTTCAGAAACCTTTCAAAGAATGAAATTTGATATAGAAAATTAATCTTTTCTGTGACCCCTTCCAAGGATTAAGTGAAAGACTGATTCAAAGACCTCCCACCTCACGCTTCTCCCTGATGCCCACATCACTCCAGTTTTAGAGTTGTGTCAACATTTCTGACATAAACCTTTCCATTTCAAAGCCATTATTCCTACCAGGCTGGTAACGTGGTAGGTAAGGTGTCAACTTGCAAGTTTGTGTTTGACCCCGAATGTAAAGGATATTGAAAGTCATTCAAACCTCCTAAACACATTTGGGGGTGGGGAGGATGTGTAAGTTGTTCCAAAATTACCCAGTAAGGCCTGATTTTTGACAGAGAGATTCTTCAGTTGGGAGCTTTTCTCTGGTATTTCCAAGGCCTAATTTTCAAAAACTTTTGAGTATCGACTGACTGGATACTAGGCATTTTTGATGCCCTAATTTGGATACCTCAAAGGCAAAAAATGCTTGTATTTCACTCTAGACTTTTAATACAATTGTGCCTCTAGCATTTAGACTCCTTTTTTTTCTTTTTCAATTACAGCTAAGGCGAGGCAGGGTGTTAGTCTAGATGTGAGATACGATTACATGAGAGATTTCTGAGTGGGAAGAGACTAAAACCCTCTCTTCCAATTTCTAAGATCAGCCACTCTACCTATTCAGTAGGGCAGCTTGAACCAAGGTTACTCTCCACTCCTATTGAGAGAAAATACTGTTATTTGAACTTACAAAGCTGAGAAGTGGCTGGCAAAATCTATGGTGACAAACTGTCTCATCCAGCCTTGCACTTGACCATGAATGTACAGCTCTGGGAGGACTAGCCTTCTGTGAACCCACTGCTATTGATACCCCCAAATGTGCAGTACTGCCTAATTCACACTTCCCAAAAGGCAGCAGGGAGGGGAAATGCTGAAATCTCTCATAACATGCCAGCAGCCAGTATTTCACCCTTGAAGATCCACTGTGTACTGGTGAAACCATGTGCATTAATTGATAGCACTTGCAGTGCTGGAGGAAAATTTCCTTTCCCCAAAAGGGAAGAAGGAAACAGAGGATCTGGAAAGCTAGCACTTAGGAAATGGAGATAAAACACAGAAATGCCTTAATAAATACATTTTCAGGTGTCTTAGGTTGAATCCTAATTTAAATGAAGTGTTTGGAGCACAGGCTTCCCTATAGCTTCCCTAAAAGGAGAGTGATAAAGCTGGAGCTGTAACCAGTGCAGTCATGATATAATATCATCATGGTCTTAAGCTACTGTGAAAATTTCAAGGTGTATGTCTCCTGGCAGTAGGAACATCAAGGACTTCTGTGCACCAAATTCCCCATCATAATAGTCTCAAGGTTGTGCTCAATGCTACTCTATTACAAAATTTAGCTTTGTGAAAATCCTTGTGATTTTTTTCCTACATTTTATATTCCCCTCTTCAAAAAAAGCATAAATCTTGTAATTTTCCCCAAAAGGACTATATCAATGTTTTTTAACTAGCTAGACCTCATTTGTTAACTAGGAGTAAAGATTTAGCCTTGGAAGAACAGACATGCATCCATTAGAGACAATGAGATCAGGAATGCCCTCTAAAGGTCTGATTTACAGATGGACAAAGTATCCAAATTACCACTGATTAGAATTGGCATAAGAGGAGCTGCACAGCTATGAAATTCAGGCCTCAGATGACTATCAAATAATTAAGAGCAGTTAGCAGCAGCCGCTAACATAAAACTTCATTGGAATTTCACATGCTGGCACAAACTAGGGAGTCTTAAGCAAGAACAGAAACTGATTTATACAATTAAAGCATATAGGGATAAATTTTCTTCCTGATAAAATCTGTGGGAAAATTGCCATTGAATTCAATATGACCACCAAGATGTGCCCATAATTACTAGCAATGCATGAAACACTTTGGACACTTGGTAAGGCTGCATAAATGAATTGCTGTGTTTCAGCAGTGAGGAGCTGGATGTAGCATGGCAAGTTTGTTGGCTTTATTACAAGAATTGCCACAGGATAGCAATTACATTTTACCACAATTTTTGAGGTTTGAAATTTGCTTCCCCTCTGCATTGGAGAGAAGAAAAAGAGGAAAATAAAAAGGCTTTTAAAATATTTTGTCAAATTAAATGACACTGGAATTTTAATGACACTTTCATACTATCCTTGTACCAGAAACCTGAGACTCCTTGAATACTCTTCCTGACCAGAGACCTGAACCTCAAAAATCTCTTAAAGAAAAGAATCAACAAAATAGACACTTTTCTACAAAATGCTTCAGTTTTGATGCAACATGCTTTAACAAAATTTATTTAATTAATAGCTCTAATTAGAATGTAATCTGCCATTCTAGAAGTGAAAAGAAATTCTACTGCGTACCAAGAACCTTCCATCACAAGATAAATTCTCCTGGGGTTTTCTGAGTCCTGTCTTTCTTCATTGTGGCTGGCAGTAGGCACAGACACTATCAATGTCTTTGTAGAAACAGCTTTTAGGCCAGTTGCACTGCACTGTAGTTGAAAAAATTTAGAAATTCAAAATAAAGATCTCCCAAGAGACCATTTGTTCTTCTAACTTTCCCAAACAAGTATTTTAGAGATATTTCTTGAGCTTTTACATTCTGTACAACTGAAAAGAAACCAGGAAACTTACAGGGTGATGATGCCTTAAGAACTGAGTATTATAGACCCAGTTGCCTACACAGAAAGAAAATTTCTCCATGATCTGCTTCTGTGTTTCTTTCGTCTCTTGTAGATTGAAGAAAAACATGAATTTACTAAACTGGAAGATATTCAGTTTTGGGGTAATAAGGACAAAGTACTAAAGATGGATATTTAGATAATCTCAGAATCATAGAATAATTCAGATTGGAAGGGCTTGTTTTGAATAGCCAGTTCACCCTATCAACCCCCTCCAAAAATACTACTAGTTTCAAAGTTGTATTAGGCTGTTCAGCGCCTTGTGCTGTCAATCTCTGAAACTAGTCCCTTCTTTACTGATATTTACTGTATTGTCTTAAGAACAGGTTTTCCAAACTCAGGACAATATTTTTTAACATCTTTTTTTGAAAGTTTATTTTTGGAAAAATGTTGAGTCTACTTTATCAAAATCATCAGCAATTTTATGTCAAATATAGCTCTTTGAGGGGAAAAAATGATTTTAAGTTGACTTGTTTTAAAATTTTTTTAACAAAACCTTCCAGATTCCTGTCTTTCAAATCATGTTTCATTTTCAAATTCAGCTGCATTAAGTACATTAATAAAATAAAAATAAAAATTAAATATTTCATCTATGGTCAAAGAAAATGTTTCCTTCCTCTCAAATTCATTTTTATTTTGAGAAGGAGAGTCCCACAAAGAGAAGCAACATTATTCCCAGGTGATTTCAGAACAGTCGTTTAGCCAATGAAGGCTGAACAAACCAAAGCCACCAAGCCACTGTTATCTACACAGCTCTTTTGGTTGATCTATTTCTTTTTCTTTCCATGTTTATAGTCTTAGAGAAAGACTAGAAAGTGGAGCTCAGGTGACAAATCCAAATTTTTTTTAAAAAAGGGAAACCAAGAATCCCAGTCTTTGGATTTTTCTTCACTATGTATCGAATTTTGACCTTTATTGTTTTCTTAAGGATTTTTTTCTTTTAGCAAAATCCCAAGACTTCTGTTCTATGGAAAAATGAAACTGTAAGGTTATCTTCTTCACAAGGCATCTTTGCAGATCCTCTCCATCAAGTTGCAATTACAGAAAAGAGAGCATTATTCTCTCTTCAAGAAATAGTTGTGCTAAGTGAAGAGGTAACCTCCTCCACACCGTTCAAAGGAGCTCATTGCTGCTTCTCAGACGGTTGCTATCTCAAACCTAGAGACAAAACTCAAGCTTTGCACCTTCCTCCTCTTCTTCCAGTTGAAATAAGACAAGTAGATCTATTGATGCAAATACCGAGTGCCTGAGAGATACCACTTTGCCTGATATGGTTGGAGCATTCTTTCAAGGTTTCATAATTTATATCAAGAAAGGGGAAAGAAACTGGAGAGTCCCAAGTCTCACCTTGCTTCTTTTGAGGAACAAGCTCTTCTGCCAAAACTAGCCTGAAGCAATCCCTTTCCTTGAGGACAACAAGGAATATGGCTGTGATGAGTAAAGTCTTGCAATTCTGCAGACTTTCAAAAGGCTCTCAGAGATATAAGAGAACAAATTTGATGGAAAGCTAATGAAACTTTCACTTCTAAATCTCTCAGGTCCTTTTGAAACTTTACTCAGTTATCTTCAAAGCACTGTTCAGTCATAAGCCTTGGCAATTTGCGTGGGTGATACTATATAGGGATTAACAGCCATTTTATAGATGAGGAAACTGAGGTGAAGTGACGTGCCAAAGGCCACACAAGAAGTCGTGTCAAAGGATTCAGATGGAGGAGGATTAGCAAAGTGAGAGAAGGTTGTTTCATCACTTAGAGAATTTTGGAGAAAAGAAAGTGTTCATCAGATTTGTAATTAAAATTCTTGGCTGTTCAGAAGAAAAATACTATCAATGCTCTTAAACTTCTAATTTTGAAAATCAAGTTTTTCTGTTCTTGGGTGGGTTTTCCCCGTCTCTTTATGTCTTCTCTTTCCTGTTTCAGCAGCTTTTTATTTTCTATTTTTTTTTTTAAAAGGGAGTGGAGAAAGATGTAAGATAAAGATACAGATCCAAAACCTGAGAAGGTGGGAAAATATTCTGTATCAGTGAAGTTACCCTGTGACTTAAGAAAGAGAAAAGGCAGCAGAAAACTATTCTAAAGGAGCTAATAATAATGGGAATATTGTGGGCCGATCATCTGAGAGTGTAAAAGACACGAGGTTTACTGAAAGAGAAAATATCAACTGTCATGGATGAAAAAAAATAACAGAAGTTCTGGTAGACTTAAATCTTTCAGATCCGAAACTTCCAGTAAACTTCAGTCTAACTGGAAGCCTTAAACATTTACTGTGTGCATAACTTAATTATGTTAATCATCCAAACAACTGCAGTGAAAAAGGTGGCTCATGAGTGCGGAGCAGAAGCGGGTACCATCAGGGCAGAGGTGATAAGGTTTTACTCCCTCTTGGACACCAAAAAGCTTGGGTAATTGCCTATGGAACTGTGAGGGATTATCTGGCAGTGTGAGGGAAATTCTAATGTGTGAAAATGTAGTTATGTCTTTAAAAGAGAGAGTTCATGTTCCAATAGCCAGTGCAACACAGAGCATCTCAGACTAATTATGATCATTTCCTTTTTTCCTACCCTGGTTTTCCAGCCCACACAGTATTCCCTGAAACTACAGCTATCCTAACAATGGTACTATGGCAAATTAATTTAAAGGCAGCTCGGGGATACTCATATGAGCTTCAGTGACTGCGGTATAAACATCCCCAACTGTGGGGCGAAGGATGGAAGCGAAGAATGGGTGACTCACTCACTAACACAGGAGTGTGCCAGGCAGTCTTTCCAGGAAAGCACGGAAGGAACTAACCTGTCTCCCGGACATAGGAACTAGTTGGGCTAGGGTTGGCTAGTAGAATATTGTGGGGGAAGAAGCTGTTCAAAAACTAAAAGTGCCAACCCATCTATGCTGGGGAAAAACATACAGCTTGGTAAAAAGACAAGTATGTGACCGTGCTTGCCTGGTAAGATGGGCATAAGCAGCAAGAGAATTGTCCAGATTGGCATGACATCTCCAAACTCTTTCACAGAACAGAGTACAATCCCTCTGTGAAGCAACTGAATGCACCAATCTCTACCTAACAGAAGGAAGCTGCTAAACAGAGGCTGAGTAGCTTGCCTAAAGAGAGTCTAAGCAACTTGCCCAAGACTTCAGGAGGCATGAACGTAGGACCTCCTCTCTGACTGCAAAAGTCAATGAGAGTTCAGGATGGGACACAGTTGGTTGTGTTTTAAAAGCCCTTTGACACTTCAAACATGTTTAAGCTTCTTAGAATACCTCTGTTTCCCAGAATATTAGAAGTACTGATGCATCCAACTCCCCATGGCGATAACCCTCATCTATACCTCATCTAGTTTATTACTTCATGGTTCTTGGCCTTGCTCCTCAGAGGTGTTGAGGGATTTTTGCTCAGCATCATATCTTCAATCACCTACCCCTTAAATCTCTATCCTGAGCATTTAGGGCTAGTGTCCTGGTCCCAAGACTATTAGTGACAATAGAAAGATTTCCATTGGCTTCAATGGACCTTGGAACAGTTTTTAAAACCTTAAATAACCTGCTCTGAAAGAGTCTATCCCCAAAACTAATCAAGGGAAGGAAGGTCTGTGAAAACACAGCCATCTATGTTCCCAGCTCCCTCCCAACCCCTCCCTTCCCCTCCCCCACGTTTCAAGCACTTCTGCAGGTGATTTCTGTAATTTTAATTAATTTTAATTGCCTGATTAATTTAATTGAAACACCACGGAAATTAAATGCACACATTATGGTGTGTAATTAACATTAAGGCAATGACACAAACTGGACGGAGTGGAGCGAAGGTCTGTATGCTCTGTTAGTGATTCATGCTCTTCTATTGCCGGTGCTTAGGAACACGAGTTTGGAAGGAGTATGAGACAGGGGCTGGTTTTGCAAGAGATGCTGCTTGCTGGGAGAAAGCCACAGCAGGCTGGAATGAATTATGGGTGGCATGGCATGAAGCCTTGTTGATGAAACCTGCCTTGATCTGGAGGGTTTCATCATGCCACCTGGTGAAATGAATGTGGGGTATGGGGTGGGGTGAGAGAGAAGGAGTATCCAGACCTTTCCTTAACAGAGAAGAAAGTCATCTCAAGACAATGCAAAAATAGCAATAATTGGGAAAAAAAATCCCTTTTGCAAGACATAAAAACTACCATTTTGGAAGAGGGCTATGTTCAGTCTTTCCATCCGTGCCAGGAACCATAGATGTATTTGCATGTTAATTTTGAGTGTTCATTAGAGCTATTTTTTTATTTTCCTAACCTGAGGCCTTTTTTATTATCAGGAGGGTGGCTGGATATTTTCCATGGTAAGATCTTGTTTGCTGGGTTTTTTCTTGTGTTTTGCGCTTTTTTTTTCCCTTCATTTTTTTCCTCCCTTTCTTTCTCTAACCTGGTGTGTCAAATTCCAGTCTGTGTGAAAGGTGAGGGCGTGTTAAAGAAGACAATGAAATGTTCTGCATATGCAAGGAACTCTGGAAAAAGCTCAGGGCTTTGCTCGTCCCACCCCACTCCACCCCTGCCACTCCTGCAAAGCAACATAACACTGATCGGTGAGATCATTGCTCTGAGGGGGTAATAAAACCAAACCAGAAAGGGTAATTTAGCAACGCTATATATGGAAAAATTGGCCAGTTTGTGCAACCACTGACTACTGTGAAGATGCCAAGCTGACATAGGTAGACCAGATAGGATCTTTCAGATCACTTCTGTTAACGGCAGGGAGACTCCTCTTTACACATTTTATAGGATTGACACAAATAAATTATTTTGGCCACTTATTACTTTCACAGAAGAATCTATTCAAAATAACTGTCTGGCTTTGAACTGAATCATCCTCAGCTTTAAGCTAGCACAAAAGAAGATGACTCCACATTCCCCAAGATTCCACATTTCTTCCACTTACTGTTACCATATCCATCTAAGAGAAAATTAAGGAGGCTTTCCCTAGATAATAAAATTGACCATTCTCTTTTCACGGTTCCAAGACCTTTCATGCTTATCAAACTTTCCTATGGCCATCCCTGACTTCCAATGCACCAAACCATTCCCAGAGACAATGTGCCCAGCTGCACATACAAGCAGGATCTCAACACTTTTCAGGGCATGGTATGGCATTACCAGTCAGAGGAGTGTGAATTGTCTGTTCTGTAGTTAAAAAGCCCTGATGTAGTTTAAATTTAAAAAAATAACAACAACCACCAAAAAACCAACAAAAACTAGTCCCACAGAAAGGAGTAGAATTCACTGTTTTGTCCTGTTCTCTGCACAATCTCCCAGTGCATCAAAAAACAAATATTGATTTTCCATAGCTTTTCAGAAAACAAGGTCAAACGTCTACCTCTGCACCCCATGCCTGAAGAAGAGCCATCCCATCACTATCATTTCAAAGTACTGATAAAAACCTTTCCTTTAAGTTTTAAGAGACCTACATTAAACTCCCTCTCCTCTCCAAGTGGGTTCAAAATCCTGCCTCCCACGTAAGAAGAACTTTCTAACCAGGCAGCATTAAGTCTTCCCAATCCCTTCCAGTTGATGCTGTTTCACTTCACAGCCCTAACCTGGATCTGGAATCCAGGTGCCTCCCTTCCAGGAGAGTAGCCTAATCAGCAGACTAGTGACTCACCCTGGCTCTTTGTGTGAGCTCTGAATTATTGCCTGCCAAGTGGAAGGGCTCCAGAGCAGTCCGGATCATGCTGCCCTCAGATACCCTCCAGCCCAGAGGCCAGACCACTCAGCAGCTGCTTGGAAAAGATCTGCTCAAATCCAACTTTCTTCCTGATTCAGCTACCTCCTCACTGAATAACCTACCCACCTCCCTGAGGATTGCTATGGGGGCATGCTGCTCTTAATTCCTCCCCTTGGATCTGTTCCAGTCTTGAAGAAATATTTAAATACTAGTCGATGCAGAGAGTAAATGGACTCATTCCTGAGGGTGATGGTTAGCACGTTGCCTGTGGGTTCTCTGAGGCTGCATATTCAAGCAAAATAAGACATTTTAGACAAGAAGAGGTTGAGCACATTCACCCAACAGCATGGACACTCTCCAAGAAAGGAAAATTGAAGCTGAGTTTCTCACTTCCTGCATGAAAATGAGCAATCACTGATGAAAGAGATGTGTCCCATTCATATTGCACCTTTGGGTTTTTGTAACGTTACTCCACAAGTGACTCTCCAAGGTGAAGTTACCAGGAGATTTGACCGGAAAAGTATAAGCAATTTCATGACAGTTGAAACTGCATTTCACAGCAAATTTAACCAATGACCAAAACTAATATTTAAAAAAAAATGTAAAAAATAGTCCATCATTTCCAGATCTATTTTATCCAGCTGCAGCTTTAACAAGACTAAAGAAGCTTCAGGTGGCACGGTTAGGTCCCTCCTCTGCCCCCCGGCACTCAGTGATTCACAAAGGCCCAGCAGCTGCCCTATCCAGTGCCACAGATGCTTCTTAGAACCCAAAAGCCGGAGAAAGAGCAGCTGCAAAGCTACTTTCCATATGCACATGTGACAGGTCCTAGACTGACCTCAACTCCCTTTGGAACACCAACAAAAAAGGACAAGGATCCTTGCTATGGGGACCAGGCAGAGGGAGCAAAGCTTTAATTCTGTATTTGAAGAGAGTAAAAAAATCAAAAAGTCACAGGAAGTTGAGGATGAAAGGGAACTCTGGAAGTCATCTGGTTCTGCCCTCTTCTGAAGCAGGACCACCTAAAGCCAGTTGCCCAAGACCACGTCCACATGGCTTTTGAACATTTCCAAGGAAGAAGACTCCACAACAGCCCTGGACAACCTATGCCAGTGCTTGGTCACCTTCATAGTAAAAAAGTGTTTCATGATGTTCAGAAGGAATCTCCTGTGTTTCAATTTGTGCCCATTACTTCTCGTCCTGTAACTAGGTATCACTGGAAAGAGCCTGACTCTGTCCTCTTTCTACCCTTAGCTCAGACATTTACATACATTCTCCTTCTCTGCAGGTCTTCAAAACCCACCTGGACACATTCCTGTGTGACTTGATCTAGATGGACCTGCTTTGGCAGAGGGGTTGGACTACATGATCTCTAAAGGTCCCTTCCAACCCCTACCATTCTATGATTCTATGATACAATGATGAGATTCCAGTCAGTACTCTCTTCTCAAGGCTGAATGGTTTCAGCTTTCTCAGATTTTCCTCATACGTGAGATGTCCCGGTTCCTTCTTCATCTTAATGATTCTTCATTGGACTCTCTGCAATATGTCCATGTCTCTCATACTGGGGAGCTCAGAATTGGATACAATACTCCAAGTGTGGCCTCACCAGTGCTGAGAAGAAAGATCGCATCCCTCATCTTGTTGGCAATACTTTATCTAAGCCAGCCCAGGATACAATTCATCATCTTTGTGGCAAAGGCACATTGTTGGTTTGTGTAACACCAGTCTTCATCCACTTCTAGGGATTCTGTTTATTGTTACTGTTTGAATATGTCAGGAAATAAAGGAGAAGAAAAACAAGTATAATTTACAAAGAGAGAATAAATATTGCTCACAATACTCTGTCAGCTGAACCTTATTGTGACAAAGAGACTACTCACTCTGTCTTGAAGGAAAGATCATGTACCCCTGTCCTTACTTCTCATCTGAGACTATCAGCAATGATTGTGCATAGAATAACCTACCCAAGCTGGCCTGCAAAGCCACAAACACTGTTTTTCATAGTAATAGTGGTGGTATCAATCAATAAGGATCATATTAAAATTAAGATCTGCATTCCAGTACTTCCTAGAGGTAGCAGAAAAAGTTGCAGTCAAATTGAGGTAGATGTTGTATGTTCAGGCAAGATAACTTGGGACTTCTCTTTTTAACTGACCAGGTCGAAATTCCCCCTATGTGCTTGCAAATAGCAGATTGAAGCCAAAGTAGACTGTCAAGCAAGGCTGCTGAGTTTAGGTACTTCCTTAGATACTTCACACTCCAATCCCTACCATTCTGTGATTTGGTGATTTCAGATCTCCAGGGCATGACTTACCTAAGACTTTAACATTATAGAAAGTTTTCTATATTTCAGATACAGATCTCATCAACTCTGACTGCCACAGTAATGACTCGACACATTTGCAAAGCAAAGTTGGCTTTGGTGAGGCCGCGCCTCAAACACTGTGTCCAGTTTTGGGCCCCTTGCTACAAGAAGGACACTGAGCTGCTGGAGAGGATCCAGAGGTGAGCTCCCAACTAGGAAAGGATTTGAAGCACATCTCAGATGAGGAATGGCTGAGGGATCTGGGGCTTTTGAGCCTGGAGAAAAAAAGGCTCAGGGGAGACCTTATTGCTCTCTACAACTACCTGAAAGGAAGCTGTAGCAAGAAGGAGGTCAGTCTGTTCTTCTTAGTAACAAGCAATAGAACAAAAGGAAATGGCCTCAAGTCGTGCCAGAGGAGGTTCAGGCTAGGTATGAGGAGGAAGGAATTTACTGAAAGGCTTGTCAGGTATTGGAACAGGCTGCCCAGGGAGTCAGTGGAGTGAGTGTCCCTGGAGAGCTTTCAGAGATGGGTGGATGTCGCACTTAAGGAAATGGTGTAGCGAATGATAGGGCTGGGACAAAGGCTGGACTCGATGATCTCTAAGGTCTCTTCCAACCAAAACAATTCCATGATTCTATGATTCTAAATCCTAAATAGGGCTCCTAGGAGATTAAAAGAAAGGGACTCCTGGAATTCATTAATCTCTTCAACGACCTCGGAAACACCAACAGGGACAGAGTTCCTCTCTCCAAGTGAGTATTCCATTTCTTTGACTATAAGTTCTTCCTTTCTGTTTCTAAAATATCCACTTCTCATTCTTGGTATACCTTTACATTTCTGTGGCAAATACGGTCCTATAGAAGATGCTCCTGCTAATCTGGAAACATCTCTAAAAGAAGGGAATCTAAGCATTCCCATATGAGATAAAGATCCTGGTGAAATCTTTTTTTTAATGGGAAAAGCAAAAGGCCTTGGTCATCATTATTTTTGGGAATTAAATATATTAGGTCTTTACTACTAATTTTATGGATGATTTTCAGTGACATACAACTTTTGGCTAAGTTAATGATACTATACTGGGGATACTGGGGATACTATACTAACTATAGTTATCCACTGGATAACTATATCCACTACAGTGACTGATGTAGATTCTCACCAAGATATTGGGTAGAAGCAGTGTCTGAAGCCCATTGCAGATATTGACAACTACTGGGGATAGTTTCTGTATATATATTGAGTGAGATTTTTTTTATTGTAGAATTAGGTTGTGCTCTGAAGGGAATATCCAGTTCATATTTCTCTGAAATACACTACATTCTCTGAAATTCTTCTAAGAATGACTTTTATTCTGTACAGTCAATTCTGGTAATTCTGTACAGATGCATATATAGGATTTTATTTTAAAGTGCATTTGTCCAAACTTAACTTGATACATAAATCTGATTGAAACTCGAGAACCCAACTAAGTGTGAAAACATGCCTGTATATAACAATATACTTCCATTTATATCATTGTCAGTATTGTATTCTAGGGCAAAGAATTTGTAGTCATATAATAAGACACTTTCAGGTATATATATATGTAGGAGGTCAAACATCCAGATGGATAGTCCAATGTATGACTTCCCAACCTTAATATTGCATGTCTTGCTTTCTGAGTGCTTGGCCACCCAGCCTGAACCACACTGAAGCTTGTCACTTAGAATTAATATCAGCTTCCATGTAGATGCACAATTGAGTTTATTTATTAGGCATCTTCTCCTGAATGATATTTGTCACCTTCCAGACACATCCCAACATATAATCAAGCTAACAGGAGAGCAGGGAATGGCCTAAAGCAAGCAGTGGTCATTAAAATAAAAGAATCATAGTTCTTACATTGGTTTCATGACTTCACTTGAGATTTTTTGGGAAGATGAGTGCTTTAGATTGATTTGGCACTGAGGTAAAGGACATAGACATCCATACCTATACAACATTAGATTCGCTGTCTGTGGTCAGTATAAACCGACTACTCTGGCAAGATCATGGAGATTTCACATAGTTTATCCACAACACCAAGGCTATCTCCAAACATTCGCTACAGATACGATTTCAATTGGTATGCTGTAACGATAGGGACTACAAATGACTGGAGCAGAAATAACATTTGGAACAGGGAACATAAGTCAGGATCAAAGCATTCCAACCACCAAGGAGCAAAATGGGAGCAAACATGGTGCTAGATCTAACAGAATTGTATAAAATTTGATGGGGAGGTGTCTGCCAGAAGTTCCTCTTGTGTACTCTCTGCTTTCCCGGAGCAGCAGAGGTAAGTACAGATTTTCATAGTTCTCATGTCAGGAGCTAAACAGGAGCAGAGAAGAAAAAGCTGTGAATCAACATCAACATTAGCACCAGGAAAACAAATGCTGAGCAGCAAGGGCATCAATGCCAACCTGCCTACTGCTGATGGGAGCCAGACTGTTTCCTCCCACACTGTGCCCGCAAACAAGTTACGACAGATCAAGTCACGTTCCACCCATATTCTCACCCAGAAAAGCTGACTGAACTCTGGAATGCCTTGTTCAGATTTCTAGGTTTATACAAGAAGCACAAATGCCCTCTAACTCCCCCAGACTACTCCCTCGCTTCCCAGGGAGCACAAACCCAGGATGCTGCAGGGC
Organism: Colius striatus; assembly: GCF_028858725.1. Taxonomy (NCBI): domain Eukaryota; kingdom Metazoa; phylum Chordata; class Aves; order Coliiformes; family Coliidae; genus Colius; species Colius striatus. The sequence continues at coordinate 202,426,889 of NC_084759.1, forward strand.
AATTAAAAGGCTTGCACTGCCGAATAAACAGTGACAAATTGTAGATTAAGAAAAAGCCTGTTATTTGTGTGAAAAAGGCAGCTTTTGCCGCCAAATGGATTCATCTGTCATTGCTACTGATTGCTCCCTTTCCACTAAATGTCCCCTAAGAAAAATGTAAATCCTATGTAAATCCTTTGTTATCACCCGACAATGTGCGTATCACAAGCTGCATGGGTTAGAACACAGGTCCATTTTTCTCCAGACTACGCCACTCCTCTTTCAAATTTCAAGGTCTTAATGTCTCAAGAGTGAGGAGGCAGAAGGCGTTCAAACCCCCTGGGAGAGATTGAGTGAGGAAAGCCCTCACAAGAGGAGGAGAAGGGGAATCTCTTTATGGGTTTTGTGCTGCAGTCAGCACCGCAGCAGTTTGAAGTCACTTTATTCTCTTCAGACAGATGAATGAAGGATGAGACATGGACCCAGAGCTCATAAGAAGAGCCTCTCCCCACAGTGAGAAGAAATGCAAAAAGCAAGAGGAGGGAAGAAAAGGGGTAAAAGCTAAATGTCAAGAGACCTGTGCAGAATTCACCTGCCATTCCATGTTCCTCAATAGGTCTTTTCCATCTTGTGCCAGAGTACCACATTCATGCCACATTGCATGGGTTATAAATATATCTAAAAGATAAATGCAGTAGCAGCCCCATGTTTACAGGAAACCAGAAATAGCTAATCAAATGAATGTGAGGGCTGTGGCACTGGGCATTTGCTACAGAAAGACTTACCAACCACATTCACTAAGCAACCTGTGAATACTTGGACAACCTGCTCACTAAAACCCAGGAAAGTCAGAGACATGTACAGGTCATTGAAAGCTAACATAGCTTATCTCCTTCTCAGACAGCAGGAGAGAAACTGTAAGTTATTGTCCAAATTCTACCCTTAATATACTCTCATGGAGTGCATTTCAGCCTTGTGAGCATACTCTGGTTGGAATAACATCAACCTAACTATCAATCTGACAAAGTTCTCCTAGTTTTCCAGAGGTTGGTCCTCCTCTTCCAAAAGCCAGCCACAGAGAGCTGGTTGTGGAGCTGTAATTAGAAAGATAAAGAGTGAGGTGTTCCTGTTTGTCAGGTGGGCTTAAACCTCAGCTTTCTGGGTTTTGTATTTACCTACTATAATAAGTGTATGGAAAATCACTGGTATCAGATAATAATTTCATTAATACACACCATTATTAAGGATGATTCTTGACACGTAAGTCCAATTGAATCCAGGGAGCTGCAATTAGTGTTATTATTATTTACACCTTTTGAAACTCAGCTTATTTTAAGGTCACAGGTACCCCAAGGTAACCTTGAGGTACCTTAAGGTTACTTCTCATGGTATAAATCAAGTTACCTCTAGCTTAAGCTATAGATGTTTGGTAAGTTATGGTGGATGCTTGTGTACACTTGTAGGCAGCATTGAGTTAGGATTCTTAGCCCTAGCATCAACCATAATTAAAGAGTTTTAATTTCACTCTAAGAGACTTTGCTGTTAGGGACCACTTTTTGTGCAGTGAAGTAGGCCTTGGTTACTTGATCATAACTCTCATAAACTGAGATCCACCAGGCAAACAAAGAAAGGAAAAGGCTCTCCCAGTCATGTATTTCTATCCCAATCCCCAACCATGAATGCAGCTGCAAAGACCCTTTCCTTTGTGTGTTGCTTGGGCCACATAGCCCTTCTCTGTGCATCTTTTCTCTGTCTCTGTCACATCACACATAAGCTACTTATCTTCACCTTAGCAGTCCTTAGCATTTGTGATTTGGTCTTCTTCATAGGATATATCATTAAAAACTCAGCAGGTGTCCAGCTGGAGAAGAGTGGTATCAGAAACACCATGTTTTCTTTTCCACATGTAGATTTAGGGAAGGAATCCAATCATTTCACCGTCTCTTTCTGATGTTGCTAGGCAAACTGTTTTTTTAAGGGAGAATACTGTCTTTAAAGAGTTTGACTTTGTGCTAATTAAGTTATTGCACTAGCATCATCACTCTTTCCTCACAGCTTTTAACCATTTCTGCAAGCTTCATCCTGCCCAACAACCCTCAACTGTTTCTTCCACAGTCAAGTGCCATCTATATCTCTAGAGTCACTTATGAACATCAGTGACATGACACAACACAGTGATGCCAGGGCTGGGAAAAAAACTGAAAACTTTGATGCCTTGGTGGATATCTCTGTTTTGGCAGATGCAGAAGCACACCCACATCAGCCAAATGTTAGCATTGGTCTAAAAGCTGTTTGGCCAAGTTACTGTGCACAGAAACAGTATCTTGCCTACCTGTCTGTGTAGCTATGATATAGTTACAGGCTAACGTCAAACTGAAACTCCTTCAATGTTTGAAGAAATCATGTCTTACCTTTTTTCAAGGTTCTGCTGCCCATAGGAAGCCCACACTTCAGCCGTGGACATTTACACCACACTATGCCAAGAAGGACAGCATCAGCAAAGCCTATTTGTCCTTATGGATGACAGATCCAAGACTGTTCAAGAGAGAAATCAAGATGACAGATACCACCACAAGGCCATAGGAGACACCTGTATAGTCTTGTCAGGCATTGTAAAGGTGAGACCTTGTAGGGTTCACACTCAAAATCTAGCATAGGCCTGGACACAAAGCACAGCTTGTCTGAGGCACAAATAAACTTGAGGTTTTACACAAAATGCACCAAGGAGATATACCCAGGAACACAGAGGGCCCTTGTGTGCCTTCAGCTGTACACAGGCACCCAATGGGGTTTGCAGAAATGACTAGAGAAAGGTATCTAAAGTCCTGCTGATTTTAGTGCTGTAAAAGACCTAGGAAGGAGTGTCTACATCCATGAGATCTTTGAAGCTTCCCAAGCTGTCATCTCCATTTTAAGAAGCCTAAATATTTACAGTAATCTAACCTTAGTAGTCAGAAAAAAATAGATAGTGCAAAGAGGTTCTCCCAAATTGAAACCTAAACACGATATCCAAGAAATGGACTTAAATGTTCATATTTCTTTTGGTACCTGGCCCCAAAACAGAAATCCAAAGCACCATGTTAGGCCCCTGGGCTCTCCCTACCTATTGCATAGGGAGTGTTAGTTATTTCAGTGAGTGGAGCACTTCCATATACCTCTTCTCTGGTCCTGCTACAGCCTCAAGCCTGGAGGCTTATAACCAGGAAGTCTGCCACAACAGGGAGCAGCCCTGGGGAGAGACTCCATGCCGGTGCATCGGAAGCCACTGAAAGCAAGCCAATTTGGAAATGCTGAGCACACAGGGTGTGCCCAAACTCCAACTCAGTCCTAAGGTACATGAATCAGGTCTGCAAAGCAAAATATCTCCCTCCACTTAGGTTCCAGAGGGCCAAGCCCACTCCCGAGGGGAGACATCTGGAAGCACTCAGAACTGAGCTTTGCTCACTCTTTTTAAACATGGACCAAGACAGAGGTGCACACACCTTCCTCTTTTCTTTTTTTATCAGAAGATGAGCTAGAGAAAACGCTGGCCCATGAAGTGAGAAATCTTGCTTCAGCGCTTTCTTCAGCCTAGAGGGATCCAAACCACATTTCCCACCTCCCAGAGAGAAGGCCCCAACCAACGGGGGTAAAGTGAGGTTGAGATTGGGGAGATAGGACATGTAGCCGCCTCTTCTTGAAGCTGACAGAAATGCATTCCGGGGGGCATAAGGAGATCAAAGAAACCTCCCGTAACCCAGACACACATAGACCACCGCTCGCAGTCTAGCGGTTACGCTCTCAGCTGGCCGACATGAGCTCTGGGTTAGAGTTCTACTAGTTAGTGCCTTTTATATGAAAAGCAATCACAGGGAAAAAAAAAAAAAAGAACTGAATCATATCTCACAGCAGGGAGAGGAATCCAGTATCTCTCATCAACCCTCCTCCCCAGAGGTGCCTGTATCAAAGACTTGGGAATCAGGGAGCTGCACAGTTCGAGATATCATTTTTGACATTGGTTATATGAATCTGTGGATGTCTTTGTCGCATCTTTGGTTGTGGTTATGAAAGAATCACGAAGTGAAAATACGGGTCAGCTCCTCAGCTTGGTGTTCCAAGCCCAAGAATGCAATTTAGTAAATAAAATTACCAATTAGAAGCAGGTAAACGTTCACGCACATTGTTTTTTACATTTTATGGGCCCTGCAACGTAACCCTTAGCAAGATTTAATTCCAGAGAGTTATCGTTTTGATATCACAGTGAGTTATCTGTGCAAGACTGTATTCCCCAGAATCACACGAGAGAGAGGATGTGCTGGGGATATCTTGTCCCACTCAGACCATGCAATGGATCATGTACCTGAAGCAAAAGGTAAGACTCCAGCCCAAAGCTGCTATCAAAGCATGGGGCTCTCAGTAATCCTCCACTGACTGACTGGGCCAACAAGTCATATCTGGCTCATGGGGTAGGTGGGAAAGGACGTTGATGCATTGCTAGCATCAACAGCTTATCTGTACAGTAACAAGAGGTCAGAGTGAGCTGGAAGAATTCTTAGGCTCAGTCCTTGAGACTCAGTTGATCAATTCCTTTCTTACTCCATTTGCACTCTCATCCATTCACTGCTTCTCATAGCTTTAACAAGCCCAAGGGCAAATACTCCCTATACTAATGAAAAATAGAATTAGTGCAGTGGGTTCTCCCTCAAACATATCCCTCAGCTTCCCACTAGCCCAGGAGTAGAGAAATTAACATCTCCAAATAACAGCTTCCTTTCAGAAAATGCTCTTGTTTATGGATCTTTTTTTACCTCCTTTGTGATTTTGGGCTGCAACAAAGATACAATATTAGTTCCCAGTCCAGCCAATATGAGGAATAGTTTCTGACAACTATGATCAAATTTTTTTAAGTATATTCATGTAAGTATATTTACACTGGCCAATGAGGGCATTGCAGATGGAAATATTGTCTATGGAAACATTTACAAGCACAGATTTTGCATGTAAAGCTCTGAAATATTTGTTCAGTTTTAAATAGCACTGACAGAAAGTCCTCATGTCATATGGAAAGGTATGGTTTTGTACATGCACCATATCTGGAGATGCCCTGGTAGCTCTCAGGTTTAGCAGAGAGACTGCCTTAACACAATCTCTGGCCTGACTGCCTAGGCTAGATTTTTAGGCACAGAAAAGAAGCAAAGTTTAAACATCCCCTCCAAGGTGGAACATGTCTAAGCAGTTCATGGCCTGGAACCTAGAACTTCTCATGACTATGATATGGATTCACTGTGCTCTCTGAAATGAATTTCTCTTACTTGTCTGCATATTTTATCAAATTCTCCCAATCTCATTTTTCAACATTTGCATCTATCACCATTCATCTTGCAAATTAAAATATTTCTGCATGACACTCTGACACACAGGAGAGAAAGGAAAAAAAAAAAAAACACAAAACTGTTTCTCAAAGTAACAGAACTACAGAGCTTTTCAAACTTCCTGTTTCATAGCACTGATAGAAAAAGTACACTGAGTTCCTATGAAGCACCCTCCTGACATTTCCAGACTTATTAGCCAGTTTTCACACTGACTTCAATCAACCTCTTTAATCCTCCAAGGAAAGAGCATTTTTAATTCACCGATTGGCTGATAAGCTTGAAGCCAAAAAATGATTTACACGTAGATGAATTGTGCTTACAAGATGGAACTTCGAGCATTAGAAGCGGATCTGAATTTCCTATCTGTCATTTTATTTGCCACATTCATTTTTGCTCTGCCATTACCCTTGCTGATTATGATCTTTCAGCGCTATTGGGCTCCTGCTTCCACAGTTTTTAATCTGCCTTTAATCCCATAGATTTTAAATATTCCCCGGCACCGAGAGACTGGAGGCAATTAACTGCCCTTCTGATGCTCTCCTTATCAGTTGCCTCCTTGTATCTCTCAGAAGCAGCCTCAAGACACTTCCAGGCTGACAAATACTACCAGCATTTCTGATGAAGCAGCCGCAGCAAATGCAATGTGAAGTCCAGCTGCGTAACCTGATTCTAGAAAATCTAGTCATTCAAAAAAAATAAATAAATGCAGCACAGGCATCTAAACTCCTGTTCCATTTTCACTCGACACGAATGGAAATAAACAAAGCATCTCTTTAAGTTTTTTGGTTGTAGATTGTTCAGTTTTTTCCTTTAGCTTTGTTTTTGTTTTCTTTCTTTCCTTTTTCTTTCCCTGAGAGATTTTTTTTTTGTCTGTCTCTTCCAATCTAATTGCTGTTTCAAATTGAAAAAAGAGGCTGTTTTTCTAGACATATCTGGGCAGTTCTGATGATGAGAAAACAGATCTACTGGGCAGCAAAAGTTCCTTAGATCAAAATCCGCATCTTTTTGCTCTCAAGCACTAACAATGAAAAATCGACTGCGCTAGGTCACTTACCACTAGTTGCTGCAGTGTAAATTCTTCTACCTTTCTAAGGGATGTCCACTCAAATTTGGACTATAAATTCAGCTCTATTCTTTCCATTACATCAAAGATCTGATACTACAAATGAAGAATCAAATCAGTGTGACATAGTTCATGAAAAGGAGATGTTTTTCATTAAAGACCATCTGTTTATTCACTAATGTATACATTCACATAACCCTTCAAGAATGCCAAACTTTCCCTCAAACAGGCCACATGACATAGCTGGGAAGTACAGAATTAAATGCAAATGGCTCAGTTCTCTGTGTCTTTGTACCTAAGGAAATTAATAATAACACAGCAAAACAAGTGAAAGGTGTTACTATTTTCATGTCCTTTGTGCAGGCATGAATACCTAACTCTGAGATAAAGAATCAATTTTTCTAGTAATATATCTACACATAAACACATATGTATAGGTATATATGTGTTCATATCTATATCACAGGTATAGACAATTTCAACTTCATCTTTAGTGACAATACTTTGACTAAAACATAGAAGACAGAACTATTCTACTCGGTTCGTAAAATTGCTGTTAGTACAGATCTGTGAATTAAAAGTATTGCATAGAGTGAGCAATTTACCCAAGGTAAAAATTCCCATTTTCTCCTTGTTCCTGGACTGGTTAAAGGGGGTATGTGGCATTTATGATCTTCTGTTTACTGTCTTAACTGTCTTTTTCCATTTATATGCTCAAAATAAAGAGGAAGGTGTGTATTACAGTGAAGGAAGAGGAGATAAAAACCCTGACAAGGAAGAAGAATTCATTACCCACTTTTGGGAACTTAAAAGCAGCAACTCTTGAGCAGAGCAGAGGTCCTCCCAGGTTAGGATCCTGTTTTAAGAAAGGCTGGAAACAAACATGCAAAGAAGAGTATAAGAAAAGTGCAGGCACATGACGGTACTTCCCAAATATGCCAGCAATGTGCAGATCAAGAATTTCTGAGCCAGAGATCATGTCCTTGTATTTAACAACTTTAAATAGCTTTCTCTTCCACCAACTTCTCCGGTGACCCACCCTAAACTGTGTCGATTTTAAGCATTCACAACATCCCGTGACAGTGAGTTCGCCAGTACAGCTACATAGCAGAGTTACTGATATTTAGAGGAGATGTGTTCTGGTATATCACATCGTGCTCGTTCGTTCCAAGCACCGGTTATGTATCAGAGCCCAAAAAGGCACAGAAACAGAAATTCTTGGAGTAAATTTATATTCCTCTGCTGAATCGAGTGAAGGCATTCCAACTAAGTCAGAGGAACTTGAACAATTCCTACTTGCTCAGTAGCTTATCTGAGGTTAGTGGAACTATGCTGATTCTCATTAGCTCAGAATTTAGCTCAGTATTTTATTTTCGAACGTGTTTCACAGAATTACGAATTCCATTCCAGCCAAGCTGATATATTGCGCTCACAGCTGCAGAAGCTGAGCAATTAAATTGATAATATTTGATGATAGTGTATGTATGTGTGTGGGGGGAACACATTCAATTTTGTTTGGCTCTTGAAACAAAGTGTCTGATTTTTGCAAGGTTGCAATTCTATCTCTCCATGTGCAATTGAGTCTATCTTTCCCTTCCAAAGGGAGTGCCTGCATGCTGGAATTAAAATTTGCTCATGACTATCAGGCAGCAATCTATGGCCGATTTGTTCTCACAATCTTCAAGGTAGGTACAGAAAAATCAACTTCAGAACAAGTTTCCCTTTCCATATGCATCAGTTTGCAAAGGCTGCTCTGTAAGCCAACAGGTAGCTCACATTTTGTGCGATGAGTTTTTGGCGTCTCAATGCTGAACACCTCAACAAATCCCTGGATGAGGTTTGTTTCTTAGATGGACACATCTCCCCTGAGAACTGGACCAAGAGTAACATTTTCATTTCCCAGATCCCCAACAAAAGCAAGAACGACAATAAAAATCCTTTTGTTTTTTACCGGCCTAGGCTAGATTTGGACCAGAAATATCAACGTGGAAGTACCTCATCAAAGAGCTCTTTGTTTCCTTTGCCTCTTGTGCATTCCTGATTAAAGAGAAGAAGAAAACATCCAACCCTCTGCCATGGATCCTGATCCAAAAGAGTCTGAGTCAATGAAAACACTTCCTATCAATGCCTCCAAAATATCTTGTCAGTGAGGTAGTATGACATTTGTGCGGACTGCACTTTAATCATCGTTAACCCTAGCCATGTATATTTACAGAAAACATGTACAGAAAAACTATTCTTTGCTCTGCATTTGTGCAGTGTCCAATGTAGCCAAAACAGAAGACCTTGAATGTAATAGTAATAGTAAAGATAAATCATGATTGTACTGGTAATATATAGTTCTGCTGAGATGTTTTCCATCTGCAGTGATCAATTCTACTTCCCACCACACAGAATAATTGTAATTTGCATTACTTACTGTTCATTATCAGTAATAATAATAGTTTGAATTTGTTAAGGATAATAAATAGGTCATCAATCTTTTAAAATCAAAATACAATATATTCATGGGGATCTCTTTACTGCTGACCCAAGGATACTTGGAGGCTGAAATGCATGAGCATAAGAGCAGCACAGGACAAGAGAAAATCAAAGGTGCTAAACTGATCCTGAAATAATCGGTGCTGTTTTTAAGTTAAAAATATATATAGAATCGTAGAATGGTAGGGGTTGGAAGGGACCTTTAGAGATCATCTAGTCCAACCCCCCTGCAGAAGCAGGAATATATATACATGTAAGTATGCAATATAATATTCACAATACTGCAGAGGGGTTTGTATTAAAACAGTTTGGAGTTTTAGGGGAAATAACAGAGCTTTGGTTAGATTTGGGATTTTGTTGTTATTACTCTTTTTCTGGAGAAAACATAAACAATTACCCAATAAAACAGCAAATTGTGGTAAAAGCAAATAGACCGAAGGAAGAAACTTTGTTATATAACACGAAGAACCTGTGGTAACCATCCCCAGTGTGTGTTGTTTGCTGTGACTTACAGCTTTGCTTAAGCATTTTAAAGATTCTTGCAGGTCTTTTTCAAGCTGCCAGCTCTAGCCTAGGAATTATGGTAATGTGCCACTTCTGAGCCCTCGGCAGGATTTGCAACAGAGAAATCACATCAGCCTATGCTGATTAACAATTCCATTCCATCCAGAGATTTATATAAAAAAACTATCTTACATTTTGCTTTTTAATAAGAACGATCGCTATCTCAAATTGAGTCCCAGCAAATTTTAATAAAGGCCCAAGGTTGAGTGGCATTTTGCATGCTGATTTAGCTGTGATTGCTTGCTTTTGATGAGCACCAGCCGGGCATGTATAGCTTTCCTCAGAGCAGGTTTAAAGACCAGTAGTAAGGAAAAGGATAAAAATAAAAACTTCCAACTGAAATTCGAGGTCTTTTCTCTCTATGATTGATTACTGAATAAATACCTACACATATCTCTGCATTCAACCCACAAGTAATATTCCCTACAGCAAAACAGCTGTTTTAATGGCTTTTAATATACTCTCCTGTCAAAATATGTTAAGTTTGAAGGCTGCAATTATTTAAAAAAATGATATTATCAATCTATTTATCTATCTATCTTCATGACAACTCAGTTTAATCAGCTGAGTGCAGACTGGAATAAACTGATGCTTTTTTTTCTGGCAGTTATACATTTATATGAGAGTCTCTGTTTAGCACATTTTTTACCATTGTTTTAAATAGCACCTTCATTGCTCTGAGTAACAGTAGTATATAGGTACAATAAGGTTTGGGGTTCCTGTCATTGTACAATAGAGACTGTGTCTGTCAGAGAGCTATTAAAAAAATAACAAATTGTCAGCATATGAGCTTTTGTAGTCACATTTTCCCCTCTTTTTGTTTTTGGGTGCAAATATGCATTGGAAATATTTATTAGGAGAAAACTGACTTTTGAAGATTCGAGGGGAGAAAAGAGGCTGCATAAAATAGTTGAAGTCAAAGCTCGATGGCAGTGTGTGCGTGCATGTGTGTGTATATGTGTGCATTATGAAAGCAGCAACACCATAAAAATGATCAGGTAAAGCATTCCATTTGTTTTGATTCAGCTTTTATAGCTCTTCTTTTTCATCCCTCTCAATAAATTGTATTTCAACTTCCCTCATTAAAATAGTAACCCTTTCTTGCTCCAACTTGGGGAACAACAGAGGCAAAAAACCCTTTCATATAGGAACCATCCATCATCATTAGAAATAATGATCCTCCCACACAGTAACTAGTGCAATGTACATGAAGGAGAAACTAATTCCCACCCAGTTCCCTTTGCTTCTTTCTCTTTGAGGGATTGCAAATGATAATTTAAAGAAACAGTGTGCGAAAGACGCCTTCAGTCACAAGAAAGGTATTTCCATCTTGTAAACTCAGAAATCACAGTAGGTGCGACAAAAAGGATCCCATATGATCTCAGTATAGAGATCCTGTTTTCCAGGTTGATGTCTCATGTTGCTTTAGCACACATGGGGAACTATTCTTACAAAAAACATTTTTGTTTCATAGGGAGCAACGGAAGGAAAGAACCAAAAGTAATGACCAGTCCATTGAGAAATAATTCCCAGAAAACTGCTTTTAGCCTGCCTGATGTACTGCAGCAGCCCCTTCATTAGGTGGTTCTCAACTAGCAATTAAAGTATAAAGGGAATGAGCTGGCAATGAGAGCTGAGAGGCTTGCTGTTGGTCTCAAAGCTAAGTCTTGTCTTAGGTCTCAAATCACTTAATCATATACTTAAGCCCTATGCTTAAGCCTATATACTTAAGTCCAAATGTATCACTGAAGTCCACATGTCATTTTCAGTGAACAAGCATAAAATCAGGTCAATATTTGTTCCACGTGATCAGGGCCCATTAAGGCACATCTGTGACTTCTCTCTATGAAGAGCAGGGGAATTATGGCATTAGGTAGGACTAAAAAATTTCTGATGGTGCCCACCTCTCCATCAAGGGGCTGCCCTTCCTGAAGGGCCTCAATGCTCGCTGGTGACATCTGACAGAAAAGACAACATCCAAAAATCTCAACATTCAAAATAATCACAATCCCCAAGCCCTTCCTTCCACTATCTAACCCTGGAGGTGCCTCACTCATCGGGTGCCTCCTGGCTTGGTTTGAGCAGCCCCGTTGCAATCCGGCATGGTGAGGCACAGTGGCACCGGCGTACCCTGAGGGGCCCAATCCTGGAGGTACGCTGGGAACACACCTACCTCTCGCTCACAGGATCACACCCTTCAAGAATGCAGTCATAGTTGCTTTCTTCTTTCAAGTGCAGCTGGCAGAGGAGGAGACAGCAGTGCCAGTGCCCTCCACTCCTGTAATAATCTCAGGATTAAAGCACTCACCCAGGAAGTGGGACAGTGGGCTCTGGGCCCTCCTCAGCCCCAGGGGTTCAGAGTTTCCATTTCCCATGAAACAGTCCCAAACCCTGAGTTATCATGTGAGAGTGAGATGCGGGGCACAGGGAGGAGAGGAGGAGAAAGCATTTATTTCCTCATTCAAGCTATACTGATGAGTAGAGAGGAAGAAATGAAAGAGCCACAGTAACCCAAGGTGGCTTGCAAGCAGAGCATGAGTCCATGCCCTAGTGGATAAAAAGAGGATTGTCTTAATTTTGATTTCCACTTTTCTTTGCTATATATGTATTTTGCATTATAGAGCTATGGACTGACATTTGAAGGATAGAGAGGCTATAAATCTCTAGGAGAAGACCTTTACTCATTAAATGCCTACCTGACTTACTCCTACAATTGCCACTCCCCACTCCCAGTCCAAATCTCACATTTTGTCTAGATAAACAGACATCAGACTGAAAAGGGAAAATGCCCCAGAACTTGGCTATCCCTTTTGCCTTATGAAAGGTCGTGGGAATCTCCTCATCTTTCCTGCAGAGTCTCACAGGTTGACCAAGGAATGCAGAAAAGCGTTCTCCACCCAGCGTCACCTGCAGTCTTGTGGTCAGAGTACTCCTATGGCAATTGGGAAACATAGGTTTGAACCTCCCAGGCAGAGGTAGGCCAAAAACTTGTCTTGCTTTTCTTGGGTAAGTGGTTTTAACCACCGGACTACAGCATAAATGGTGAGAGGCTCCTCCTTTTCCTTTGGTGACCACATTTTTTATGGAACCAAAACAAAGCTGGCTTTGCACAGTCCTTTGAAGATCTGCTCAGGAGAAGCCTGGAGCTCACTTGTCCCAACCACACTTTTCTCCAACACTGATTTGGACACTTTGACTTCACGTTTTCCATTCTTGACCACTTACTGCTCATTATGGTGTTGTGAGGTAACTTCTCTAGGGCATTAAATGCTCTTCATATCTGGTATGAGGTCCTAATATAGGGTTTAGGGCCCATTCTGGGCACATGTGCCCAAGAGTTTGATATTGCCATGAGATATCTCATTTGCAAAGAACATTAAATGCCCTGTTTAAACTCCTATCTTAGGACCTTCTTCAAGTGACAAAACTTTTTCAGGTGGTGAATTATTCAGGGCTATCTACTTCCTTCTCTATGTGGTCTCTTCAAAACAATCCATGAGGTAAAACCCATGAGGGGATTAGAAGGACCTCTTCCAGAAAGATACCTCAACCCACATGGATGACTTCAGTCAGTTTCAACAACTGTTTTGATTGTAGTGCCTCCTATCCTGGTCTGGATCAGGCCTTAAGGACAGAGTTGAAACTTCAATAAAGATTTTTATGAAAGAAGGAGGGATAATATACCACAACAGAGGTACCATTTCAAAAAATTTAATGACTTAAGGCAGATACTCAGAAACCATAGAGATGACTGTGGGATGGCCTGGATCCTCAAAATGCTGTGAACCCTGGCACAGACCCAGTTGGGCAATTCAACACATGCATCCTTTAGAGCAGACAACCAGGTTCAGCTCGACCACTGCTGCTTGTAATTGAGAGTGGGTTTAAATATATGGCTGAATGCAAGCCAAAACACTCTATACGTTGTCTAATTTACCTTAAAAATGTATAATATGGTATAATAGCTGTCATCAGAGGTAGCCAGAAAAGTGAAATTTCTTATTTGCCAGCATTTTTTGCAATAGTAATATCAGCTTGTGACTTAGCCCAGATGTTTACTTAGAGTAGGAAAGTGTCCTGAAATGCAAGTAAATATGCTGGTGTGAAATGAATTTATACAGTTTTGGTTTTTTGTTTTTTAATTTGAAGGGAAAACAAATTTCTGATATCACTATATCACTCTGTCTTACTGCTGTAATGTGCCATGGGAGAATAAGCCACTACTTTCCATTTCTTGTCTTTTGAAGTTAATTTCCGATCCTAACAGTAAATCAGAGTTGTGTAATCTTGCTGATACATTACAGGGCAATGAAAATTTAATTTTTAATGAGATCTTAAAAAAAAAAAAAAACTTGCAGAAACGAGAAAAGCTGTGTTCAATCAAAACTGGGGCTTTGGCATGCAATGGCTAAGTTTAGAATGAAAAGTAACATCAAAGAGATGTCTTTTAGTTTAATTTCAAATAGCACATGCCACCTTGGAAAGGATAAATTCTGGAACATTTCTGTAAAATCTAGAAAACGTCACTTAAGCCTAAGGAAATCTAAATAATAAGCAAAATATCACGCTGACTAGTGAGAGAACACAAGGACATCAAACTGTGTGGGGTCTTCAAGAAGAGTAGCACATATACATATAAATAATAGTCACAAGATTATGCTCAATGTATGCAGTCAAAGGATGTTGTCTGAAAATCCCTGTTTGCATCTCTTCTGCTGCCTAACTTTCTATGGTATTACTCCAACAGATCCCCAGAAACCATTTGGCATTTGACCAATACCTCCTGCCACATATCATACAGGAAATTTAAGCATCTTTTGAGTAGTGCAGTGAGAAAATAGACAATGTCATCCAGCAGTTGGTAAAATGTGCATGTGAAATGATTCCTTAGTTGTGAAAAGCATGTAATATTTCTAGGCCCAAACAGCTTGTTCCACACCAATGGCAACTTAGGCATTTTCTACAGAGTTTGGTCTATATATTTTGTTAAATAAACAGGTCCTGTCTGCGAAGGGAGCATGAAGAGAGATTCAATTGGGTAATTCTTTAAATCCATGCAGGAGAGTTTGATGGGCCTGATAACAATTCGAGATTGTGAATGCCATTTTGCACGCAACAAATGTGACATTGTGCCTGCTTCTCCAGAGTCAATTAAGAACAACAACCAGCTTTCATGGACATCAGTTCTGATTCCAAACACTTACAAAGAGAAAAAAAAACCCACCAAGCCCACTTCCCTTTGGTGTGATAGCTATTTTAACAACAACGCTTTCAGGGAAGCATGAGCTCTTTCCTGTCATTTTTAAGGCAGAAGAAAGCTGCAGGCTTCAAGCAGGAACCCATGCAAAGTTACATGCCACCCTGAAGGATCTAGACCACGATTCCAAAAAAGTTCATTTCAAGTACCAAATGGCATCTGGACCCATTTGAATTCAATATTTCCCTTTACTAGAAAATCTGCCTCATGTCTGGCTGAGCAGCAGTGTCAGAGACACTAAAGAGTCCTCCCTGGAAGAATTATCCACTAAGCAGATAAAAATTAATGTCCGTGACAAACAACATCTTTTTGTCAAGTCAGCACATTCTAAAGACCTGATTTTTTTTCTCAAATGAGGCTGTCATTTCTATTTTTGCTTTCACACCATTGCTTCAATACCTGGTAAGATGCTATCAACAGGCCCTCCAAGTACTCAAGAACCACTTAAAGGAGAATCACTGGGGCAATTATCATAAGCAGTGAAAGATATGGTATTTATTGATGAAAGATTAATATTGGCCACAATGAAATGGATTTTTTTTCCCTACAGCTTTAGTTTCTAATTCTTACAATGTTTTGTGGCCTGCTGTGGTCTTTCAGGTTTATTTCTCTTATAGATATGAAATCACTTTTAACTATCATTCTAATTGACTGGAGTTCTTCCAAAAGTCTCCAATTTACTCTAAGCATGTTTGATATAAATTGCCCTAATTGAATTAATAAGAGGAATGATGAGTTGAAGAAGCAAGATCTTCATATTATCAAGTTTTGACATAAACATCCAAGATGTAGTAAGGCACATCTTTTCCATCTAAGGCTGATGTTTTTGAGAGTGTTGAAAAGCTAAAAGCTAGACCTAAGTGCTGTAATGCCTGCATGTTAGGTGCTTGAGACTGATGAAGAAATCCAAAACTTGGAGTACAGCTACTCAGCTCTCATTGTGGAGATGAGAGCTCACCTTTGCCTGAAAACACCTTTGACTGAAAACAAATCAGCCAAACAACTCGACTCGCTGATCAAAGTGTCTTGCCAAAGACACTTTCTAACAGATAAACCCATGAGTTTTGTGACATTCCACAAAATGAAGATATTTTTTAACCTTGAAAAAACATTTTTCTAAAACACAAATCTTAAAGTTCTGTTAAAATACAAGAGGCATTTTCATACCCACTTTAGAATTAACTAGAATCAAAACCAGGCAAAAGACTTCTTTTTTTCCCTTTTTTTTGCTTTTTTAATTTTTTTTTTTTTTTTTTGCCTTTAAATGTCTCTTCAGTTCTGCTTGTCTTTGAAAAATTCAAAACATTCTGTTGCCTGCCAAAAAGCCCCTTGTGGCAAGCACAATGCTGGCCAAAGTGCAGAGGTATAACTTCCCAACCTTGAATTCTTCCCACACGCAAAACTGCCATCGATTTCAGTGGGAGTTCTGCACAAAAGGACAGAGTCTTTGGGTTAATGCAAGACTATGAAAGGGGAGAAAGTGCTTACTGTACTGAGAATATGCATCTGAATTGGTTTTATCACAGCTGGCAGGGCAGTAAAAGAAGTTTATGCTCAATAAACAGCTCTTGTGGTTAAGAGTGACGTTGTTCATTCCTAGCCTAGAATTTGGAAAGAGTTATTATTTAATAAAGTTTAATTTGATGAAGAGAATATTTTTAACGCCCTAAACTGCACTCTATGAAGATGACTGATAGGCCCAGCCCACTCACAGAAAGAAATGCAATTAATTGGCTTAATGAACTCACCACATTAATTAGCTAATGTCTGTGCAGTTTCAAAATGCAATTGAATCGGGCAAATCCTGGAGAAGTTGTACTCTGGACTAATTCCCCCCAAGGTCCCTTTTGCTACTTTACAGATATAGTAAGTGGTTACCAAAACAGCCATGCAGGATAGACATAATGCTCTCTGTGCCTGCAGAGGTCAGAGCAAGAGAGGTATGCTCCATCCCAGGTTACTCAGAGGAACCTAATCGGATAAGGGAGAGGGTAGATGGATGGGAGAGAGGCTGACGGCAGAGAAATGAGTACTTCTTGCCCATACAATAAACAACAATTTTCTCCGTGTTGCAGAGCATGGTGTTCGTGACAGCACTGGAATACAAGAGCCTAAATGTGGTTTTCCAACCACCCGGCTTCCCCTTGGCCAGGGCTGTTCCTGGCAGGACACACTGAGGGACACGTGCCAACATATTTAATTGCCCGACGTGACTCAGCATGGCCAGCGGTGTCAACCCAGGTCTCAGCGTGTGCTCAGCTGTGGTTTTCAGGAGAGGACCCTTTTGTAGGCACACTCAGAGCTGGATGGCACGGACCTCAGCTCGACACTGGCTCCAGGCCCCACACAGAGTGGACAGGGCTGAGTAATGAAGCACCCTAGATCTTCATGGCCCATACCTCTTCGTGGAAGAAAAGAAAAGCTGAAAACAGCATGGGAACAAATGCTGAGCTGAAATAAGAGCAAGACAGGAGATAAATGAGTGGATAAATGTAGTGGAATAAAATGCAGTTAAATATGCACAGGGAGGCAGATTTAACAGAGCTGTTTTTTCCCTGTCACATCCCACCTCAGCTCTGAAACACAGGAGCTGGGAATGGTTTAAAAAGCCTTGGCTAAAATGGCACTAATGACATTTATGACTGGCTGCGACAAGGGCTACATTAGCTAATGTCTGCAGGTTGCATGGAGGTCATCTGATAAGCAGGTGCCATAAAACATATTTTAGTTCACTTCCTTTTTTCATCTCCCTGCTGCAAAGTATATTTAGAACAGGGAAACCCCACAGAAGCAGGACACTAATATGTGACAACTCTGCAGCCTCTCGATATCCTACAATTTTATCAGACGATCAAAGAGGAAGCAGCAAGCAAGGAGATGGAAGTAGTGCTCGTTCACCTCATTGGGCTGCCTCGTAGTGGGAGTTTTGCTTGTGTGAGGACTGACGGATCATGGGGAAGAAGAAAAAAATAAGAAAAGACACTCTTGGTGTTAAAGGGAAGCCTGTTTATGCCTACAAGTAAGAAAGCTTGCTCAAGAATAAGTTAACTCTTGCTAGAGGATTATACCTGTAATGCTGGCAATTCTGGCCTCTGTATGAGCTGTAATATCTACTAGCATTACCTCACAGGGTGTTATGGGCCTTAATTAATTAATGTTTGTAAAGCGCTTTGAAATCTTTGGATGAAAGGCACTATAGAAGTGCAAAGCAGTTATTAATATTAATATTGCATAAGTGGCTTGGCTCCCTTTGCACTGCAGAGCACACTAACTCCTGCAAGGGCTGCAGCCCTGAATCAGCAACCTTCATACCACCAGGCAGGAGCCTCCCTTCTGCCTCCTCCTCTGATGTCTCTCTTTAGGACTTCCATAGCTTCTTCTCTATAAAACCCCAATGCTTTCTCTAACGCAAGCCATATGAACAATGAGAAAAGAAGTTTTCAGCCCAATTGCCCCAGACCGATGCTTTCCTTGGCAAGAGGCTGAAGGCTGAGCAGACCTTGGAGCAATTAAAATCTCTGCATTTGGGAGGTGGAACTTTACAGTTCTGGTTTTACCCTTAAACACAAGACATCCCACTTCTGCAATGGTCAAAATTCCGCCTGATCAAAATTTGGTGCATTTTATAACCTTTAACAAAAAATGGACATCACTTTCAATTGTAGTCATAAGTAGAGAAGAGACAAGGATCTCATCAATTCTGGTGCTACTCTATATATTTTTTTTTAAGATTTTCAAAGAAAAAGGAAAAAAAAAAAAGAAAGTACTAAAATACACAGGTTCTTTTCCAAAAGGTTTTTTTTAGGGGTGAAAATTTCCCACCAAAATCCATAATCATCAGTGTAAATTGAAAGTCCTCCACCTCTCACAGGAAACATTAATGCATGGTAAGAATGAATCCTTATAATAAACTACATGCATATTTTTGTTAGTTAGATTCTCATTTGGTGAGTAGAAAGCCTGTGCTGGTGAATAACAACTACACAGGAAATTGAAAAGGAGGTAATTGTCACTTTATATTCGAAGTCTGTGAAACCATCTCAAGATGAGTCAATTCAAAAGACGCTGAAGTAGCTCTAGGATGAATTTGGTCAGTAAAACTTCTGCCTAATTTGTCTTGAAATATTTCCTCTGTGATGAACTCTGAATAACAGTGATAGTAAAATAACAATAAATAATAATGATAATATCAAACATACTGTAGAGAATGCCTCTCATGTCAACACACGCAGTCCTGGGAGGTTATTTTTAACTTAGATGCACAGATAAAAATGTATTGGTGTGAACAATTAAAAAAGGCACATCCATTTCTTATTAATTACAGAAAAACAGACAGTTGATCATCAGGACAGAACAGTTTTCCCAGGAATGCACTAACCAGATCGCAACCCAGTTCCCTCTACAGTAACTGTACTGGCTGCGTATAGCATCAGCACTAGTTTGAACTTGTTTATGTCAGTGAAGTAACATACAAGTTAAAAACAAATCGGGCTTATGCACTTCAGCAAAACTCTTATTGACTTTGAAGGAAGTTTTATCTGCATACAGAAAGCGAGCTCAACTCAGAAGTGAAAACAATACTCTGCCAGTTCCACGTATCTGCCTTCACAAAGGAGGCAGGGAGAGCTTCCCAAGCTCCTTACCACAAAGAGTATAACGTTTGCAGAGATTAGGAACTGCTGAAGGCAGCTTCAAATCTCAGTTTGTTACACGCTTTTCTGCAATCTTGCTGTAAGGCAAAAGAAAAAAAAAAAAGGTGCTTCGTTGCACTGAGCACATTTGCTGCAGCAAAGAAAATGGTGTGTAGGACATTTTACCAAAAGGAGAGCAATTTGGCCCAGCCATGAAGGAAGCATTTTTGCCTGGTGAGCACAGCCCAGCCCAGGGAGTCAGAGCACCCTGACTTCTTTCTTGGCTCTACCACTAACTTCTTGCATGGCCTTGGGCAGGCTATGTGACCTTGAAAGCCTGTTCACCCCCAAAAATGAGGATGATTATAGGAATTAGAAGGCAATTCATTAATGCATTAATTACCAGGCGGCGGGCTGTTAGAGACAGAGCTGTTCTGATTCACCCTGGCAGCCAGACAACTCCAGTCCTATCAGCACCACTGCAGGGGCTCCACTCCCCAGCGAGACCCCAGGAGCGGGGCAGGGGGAGAGCACCAGCCAGACACAAAGAGAATTCCATCTCGGCAACTTAGAGTTGCCCTTTTTTCTCAGGCAGAGGGAACTGGGAGAAGGGCACAGATCTCCTTTTTTTTTCCTTTTTTTTTCAAAGAGCCTGTCCCATGAGGCTGCTTGGGTTGAGATTTATTTTTGTTGCCATTTAAATGAAGTGTATAGGCAATCCTGAGGCCTTTTGGAGCAGATCCAGCTTGTGCAAGCACCATGTTTGGAAAAGGGTGGGAACTCTATTTGCGTTCAGACACAGAGGAAGCACTTTAAGCCATGTCTGTAAGACAGATGCCAGAGATCTATCCTGGAAGGTGCTGAGCATGCACTGGCTAACGGGGGGATATGATTGCTCCTCTATAAATACACCACAGGGAGGGGAAGGTGGGCAACGGGAAATGGGCTATTTAAGCAAAAGGACAATGTTGGCACAAGAACAAACTGGCCGTAAGGCTGGAAATTTGAAGATTTCTAAACATCAGAGCAGTGAGGTTCAGGAAAAGCCTTCCATGGAGGAGGAGCTGGGGCAAAAAACCTAATTGAAAGGCGCTGGCAGTAGGTTAATGGCTGTGACCTAAGAGCTGGTTGCTGGCAAGAGCAGGGGTGTGGTGGATTTCAGAGCAGAATCTGACCCTTCCAGGAACGACTGGGAAGGGCCCTGTGGAGATGGGCTTTGCATTCACCACAATGCCACCAGAGTCAATAGTTACTTTGAGAAGTAGTAGACTGGAACTGGGCAGGATTTGGCTTGGCATGCTGAAGCCCTACAGTATTTCCTTACTCCAACAACCATTTTGCTGCTGCTGCTCAAGGGTCTTCCTGAGAGAGGCAATAAACACCAGACTAAACATTGTCATTGGGAAATGTGTCCAAATGCTTTCTTTTGTTTTTTTTCCCAAGCGCAAATCTTCATTCTGTTCTGATTTACCAGAGGACTTACATGCATGCTAAGCTGCTGGTGTTAGGTCCTGGGCTTTGCTGTAGAAGGAGAGGTTGGCTATCAAAAGGTTTTTCTGTATAAGGAACACCATGCTGTGAGATGGGGGTTGATCTCCTCTCTCAAGTGAAGAGTGACAGGACGAGAGTAAATGGTTTCAAGTTGCACCAGGAGAGATTTAGATAGGAGACTAGGAAATTTTTTTTCACTAAGAGGGTTATTAGACACTGAAACAGGCTGTCCATGGAGGTGGTGGAGTCATTATCCCTCAAGATATTTAAAAGACACGTAGATGAGCTGCTGAGGGACGTGGGTTAGTGATGGGCTTGGCAGTGTGAGGGGAGGGGTTGCCCTCACATGATCTTAAAAGGTCTTTTCCAACCAAAATGATTCTCTGATTCTATGCTAAAGGAGTGATGTGAAGACTGAGTTCCTCCTCTCCAATTATCAGCCTTCTAAAATCACAAGGTATGAAGGCAGCATAGCTGGAGTAACAGTAAAGCAAGAATTACAAACTCCAATCATTCATTTGTTATAATTTCTGAAGGAGATGCTCATTTCAGAGAAGTGCAGTCATCGTTGGAAGGTAGAGATGATTAGCACCCTACAGAATGTATGCCTCAACAAATTAAGGGTCATTACAAACCTGCCAAAATTGAAATGGATCCCTTTTGTTTTAATAAAGAGGTGACAGGCAGACCTGCTAATCATTCCAGTGATAGCCAACTGTCTGGCACCATGAAGCAAGCTTCTATAATAGCTTGAGTCTCATCACTCAAGCATTTGTATAGAAGACATAAAATCAACAGTTTGCAGTTCATTTTACACCCCAGTGCCATTTGCAGAGGTTGCTTCTAGGGTTGCTCTCCCTTCAATGAAAAATGTTCCAGAGCAGTAATTCCCATTGGTTTTCCAGTCAAGACTGAAATGACTCCATCGGTGATGGTACACTGCCCTGTATGTGGAGCCTAGCGATCTGAAATTGCTGTGCACTGCCTCCCCCTCCCAGCCACATTTATAATGCTTATTAGGAAAGCCAACTGCTGGGACTGCTGTAAGTAACTCCATTGTTGGCGTCTCTCCTGCATTGCCTTAGATTGTGTTTCCTACTCAGGTACCCAAGGGCAAGGTTATGGGATTCACTCATATTCAGCCATTATTGTTGTTGTTGTTATTATTATTGTATTCATTAATAATTTTAATTATGCAGCATGTGGTAGTGCCTAGGAGCCCCAAATCATGGCCCAGTACCACAGTGCACCCAGCCCTTTACACTCACTGAACAAAGTGACGTTCTCTGCCCCTGAAACAACGCGTGAGCTTCTGGTCGAATAACAGAGGGAAGAATTTGCTGCCTCGAGGCCAAATTCACCAGGGCATGAAAAAATGCTCCTCCCTTTAAACACATTTTTACCCCATGAAAACTGTGCAAGCTAGAGCAGATTAATTTCCTTAAAGGGCAGATATGACATAAAGACAAAGCATGGACATGATCATTGTTGGATTTTTTCTTATACTATCAACTGGTTTATGTGTTCCAGGACCAAAGAATTGGGGGTTTTTTTTTCCAAATTGTAAGATTTATTGTGAATGCTGCTGAAAGAAATTGTGTTCTGTGTCCTGCAGCCTGATGGCAGCATGAATCTCATAGTATATCTCAGACAGGGGGACAGTCCTGGGGTCATATGAAATCTTGGCCTCAGATAAAACAAATGTCAACACACTTCCATCTCGACACTTGTGGGGAAATGCTTTAAAGTCACCTTGCCTAAAGATCTAGAAAATGTTTTAAAAACCCAGAGTTTTCTTACTTTCTAACATCTTTGCAACATCTTTCTTCTTACAGCATGAAGATAAAGTCTCAAAGGAACTCCTACATGGCTTAAAAAGATAAAGTGTACAATTAATTTGGGTTAATGCATTCAATTATTTTCTTAGGATTGAGTCTATAACAAGGAGAATATATATTTTGCATGTAGCATTGTGCAATATGCTACAACACCCCGAATCAGCTCCAAGAGCTAATTCCTGCCTGCCTCTACCACAGACCTGCTGTATGAACTTGCCAAGTCACTTTGTTTCTCTTTGCCTCAGTTTCCTCACGTGTGAAAAGGGAATATGTCTAATTTATTGCAAGTCCTTTGTAAATCATTTTGCAATCTGCTGAGCTCCATCGTGTGAGTGAATACGCTTGACACAAGGAAGAGCAGAAAAAATTGTGCTCACAACAGCACATCCTCCTCCACCTGTAATACTGCAGCTTGTCCAGCAGTAAAACAACACATCACTTTCAGATCTTCTTTAACTATTAATTTAAGTATTACTTTAAAATGAAAATGCCAGACATTTCAAGTCAGGGGAAGTCTATATATAAATACTTCGAGGCCTAGTAAGCTTTCAGCCCTAAAGACTGAGGGTCACTTCAAAAGCGCGTTGACACCCCTTAACAAGTGTGTAGTTTTACATCTTGCAATGGTCTTAAAGATCATTTTTTTTTTCAGCTTCTCTGGTGTATAATTGAACACTTTTTAATGTGGATATTAAGGATTTCTGTTGTTTTTAGAAGGCTTTTTGAGCATTGAAGATGAACAGTATGATTCAAAGTTTCTGATTATTTAGAAATACATAGCAACCCACATTAAAAATATTCTTGAAAGGGTGCATCTCATTCTGAGTGCAGATGAAGCTCACTGTTTCTGGCAATAACATTTATGTACTTACAATCTGGCAACAGCTCATACATTGTAAAGAGGAACATCAGCTACTGAAAAAGCTCACAGTGGATGATCATGTTATACTGTTTTCCAGGTACCTGGTTGTAGGTGAGAGTATTTTATATTTGTCATAAATACCTTACAGAGTAATCAACCACAGCAAAATCCAAAACAAGCAATCCTTTGAGCAAAGAATCTTGGCTCTTTTCTGTCCTTTTCAGTGGATGAAAGTGATTATGAGTGAGAGGCAGTTTCAACCTAAGCCTATTTTCATTTTTTTTAGTTACATCAAGTAACAAATACTGTTGGCTACAGGAATAATCAGTAAATAATGATGAAAACAAATGAGAGGGGGTACCTACTTACCTTATATGGACAATGAAGTATCACATGGAGCATATAATCATCGTCATCAAACGTCCACTTTTTTACCCAGAATCTCAGGAAGGCACTTAAAACCAAGCAAATCTCATGTTTAAATAGAAAAGTTGGTCTCTTTTGGTTCACCATGTAGTCAACAGAGGAACAAAGGCTTATCTAAGAAGATGAAGTTATTGAAGGACCTTAGATTCCTCAAGTGTCAAGAGCAGTTTCAAAGCAAAGAGAATAGATACTGCTTCACAGCTGTGAAAACCAAAGCACAGCAGGATGAGAGGATGTGCCTTTTTCCCAGTTTTGATGTCCTAAACTAGCATTCTCCCTGTTGGGTACCACTGCATCTAAAAGCACAGATCACAGAATCTTAAGGGTTGGAAGGGACCTCGAAAGATCATCCAGTGCAACCCCCCTGCCAGAGCAGGACCACCTAGAGTAGGTCACACAGGAACTGGTCCAGGTGGGTTTTGAATGTCTCCAGAGAAGGACACTCCACAACCCATCTGGGCAGCCTGTTCCAGTGCTCCCTCACCTGAACAGGGAAGTTTTTCCTTATGTTTCTTTCAAATCTCCTCTGTTCCAGCTTGTACTCATTGGCAGCAGTGAGTCCAAGTCCCTCTCCCCACTGACATTAACTTTCAGGGCTTCAGGACTTCTTAGATGCTCTAACACAGAATTTTGCAGCCCAGTGTATTAACATGACACAATCCTTCCCACATTTCATTCTGTTTAGTTGCCTCAGAGTGGAAGAGCTACAGCTGAATAAAAATATCAGTGTAGGTTCACCCTTACACGTATCATGATTGAGTTCCTTTCTGGAAGGCAAAAAGCAGCCCAGCACAGTGGAAATGTCACACTATCAAAATTTAGGTGTCTATCTGACCTGCCTAGCATCTACATTCAGTGTCCAGCTAAGAAAGAGAGAGACTTTTTCATAAAATGAACCAGTTCAAAGAAAGCTACTTTTTTCAATGTTTATAGACAGAGCATTAGGATGCCAACTAGGTAATTTAAATAGCTTAGCTGAGCACTTAGTTATGAGCTTCTATGAAGGAGAAATGTGTATTTAAAGGAAGAGTTCTGTCTCATTCAAAGAATTAATTCAAGCCACACATGGATGTTACCTCATACACCAACAGGATTCAGAATATTTCTAATAGCCTAAAAGCATGTGCTTCTCTGGGGCTAAAATTTTTCCATCTGAGATTCTTCTAATCAAACATATGTACATGCCAAAACTCAAAGTGTTTGTGAAAAGGCCAAAAAGGTGAGAAAATACTAATCCAAAATACAAGGAATGCACTGAAATCCAAGCCACAAGAAACCTCAAAGAGAGAATTAATAACTCCACCATCACTCAAATTCCAGTTGCATCTCATTAGAGCTTTCCTTCACAAGGACATGCAGGAAAGTGAAAGCAAGTCAGCTCACTGCAGGTGTGAAGTCGGTGCCCATAAATTAAAGCACATGTGCATGTTCTCATTTAGGATTAAAACTCCTCCAGTGCTTAATCCTCGGAGGGGGATTAAGCTACAGCAATGTAAGGCGAGTTTATTCCTGAATGAGAGCATCCCCACAAGGGTTAAATGTCTTTAGCTGGTGCACACTGACTTCACACCTTTGCTCATTCACCTTCCTGAGGGCCCCTACAAACACACAGCCTGGGACCACTCGGCTGCAAAGGGCCACGCAAGGGGGAGTTAAGTTGCCACTGATGTGGGGATCAGGACTGGGCCCATGCTGAAGCTAGCCCTGGATCTGGTTTGCTTTGCACATTGCAAACCTGGATGTAGGAAGGAGTTTCTTCTCAAATTATTGTATGTGTCCCAGTGGCAATGTACACCCAATTACTTATTCAGGTAACAAATCATTATGCTTTTTTGCATAATCCAAAGTGATTCCTTCAGTGCACCACAGTGAAGCTGACGTGACTCTTCTGGCTTTGCTTTCTGAGTGTTGAATTCTTATGTTTCTCATGGTGCAGCTACTTCTGTCCAGATATTAAACATCTCACAAGAAAGACCCAGGAAAATTTGACATTCAGTCTTTCTTGGTTTACTCCTCTTTCATTCCACTCCCAGGTAATAGTGGAAAAAGGTAGCTAACCTTTAATGTACTCTGGGTCTGAAACACCTTGGGGTAAGAGCAGGGCATGTTGGTAAAACTGTGAAAAGTTTGATAGGATAAGGAGACAGGTCCTATGAAGATAGGCTGAGAGAGTTGGGGTTGTTCAGGCTGGAGAAGAGAAGGCTCTGGGGAGACATTATAACAGCTTTCTATACCTAAAGAGACCAACGAGAAAGCTGGAGAGAGACTTTTTACACATGCCTGTAGTGATAAGACAAGGAGTAATGGCTTCAAACTGAAAGAAGAGAGGTGTAGAGTAGATATTAGAAAGAAGTTCTTCCCTGTAAGAGTGGTGAGGCCCTGGCACAGGTTGCCCAGAGAAGCTTCAGATGCCCCATTCTTGGCAGTGTTCAAGGGCAGGTTGGATAGAGCTCTGAGCAACTTGGTCTGGTAGAAGGTGTCCCTGTCCATGGCAGGGGGGTTGGAAGTAGATGATCTTTAAAGTCTCTTCCAACCCAAACCATTCTGAGATTCTACAATAAGATGGCTGGCTGGCACAATGATTAACAGAATTTGATGACCCAAAAATCCCTTTTCAGTCCCATTTGTGTGACATCGCAGGAAAGCTATGCACACTGAAAGTACATGGTTGGTTTCCATGCATGAAAAACACAAGTGCTAAAGGCCCACTCACTCAGTGATAAGAACAGTCTGCATTTCTCCTCCATTTCCATGACATGCACAGTCTAGTCTTAACCTGAGCCACAACAGTGAGTAGCTGCCTGCAATCTGCCCCAAAATGCAAGCATCTCTCCTTATTTCCCAGGTGGAGAAACTGAGGCTCACAGTAGGGAGAAAGCACAGGACAAAGCTACCACAAAAATCTGCAACAGGGATGAGAGAAAATCCTATTTTACTTCTTTTTCTGTGTCCACTGCCAAACTGCCTCATCCCTTTTGCAACAAATCGCATGAGCAAGTCTTTTGCCAGGCTGGCTTCCAGCTCCTCCGCATGTCTTTGTTCAAAAACCAGTGTGACACGTCCCACCTCTCCTAAGGCAAATAAGGAAATCAGCTCTTAGAGGAGAAGGGCAAGACTGAAGTGGTAGCTGTGGCCAGAGCAAACAGGGGTAACGGCTTTAACCATGCCAGGAACTGAGCTGCAGTTCCCCATTGTCAGGCAGGGCAGGTTGAAGCCAGGAAGGTACGTGCCTCTCTACCGCCGTTTGCTGCATTGCCAGCACTCGGCACGTCCCGGCCACAGCAGGGATGGGAGCCGCAGCTCTCAAGCCTGTCAGCGACAGTGTGAGGCACATCGGGACCTCCCCCAGATCAAACACACACCAATTCCTTCTGTCACTGCACAGCAACCACAGCTACGTCCTTCGGCTGCGCTGAGAAAGATTTCGGTTTGACCACAGGCGCTCAGCGCTGCAGGAGAACGGCAGATAAGCCCTTCTGCCCAGGCAAGCGCTCCATCGGGCTCAGTCTGTGTTGCCTCCGTGGCTATGTCACGAGCAGAAAGGTTTTGACAGGTGGCTTTGATGCAAGAAAGGTGGCACTCTCGTCCTGGTTACCTCGCACAAGTTTCATTTTGCCTCCTTGAAAACAAAGTTCATTGACATGGGAGGGAAAAAGCACTTTCCTCTATGGACTTGAAGAAACACAGATGAGAATTGCAGTACACCCAATGGCTTGTGTGTTTGCTGGGTAGGGAATACAGTTCCATTCCTTAGCCTTAAATGCCCACCTGCAGCACCTGAATGACAAAAGGGCTATCCCCACTATGGCAGTCAAATAGCAGAGAGAGAGAGGTGTCAACCCTACTTGAAGTCAACAATCCTTCCTTACATGTTTAGTTTTTGCTGAAACTCATGTCTGCTGGATGGGACTTGAGCTGTTTTACTTGTTTTTAAGGCCCTGCACTGACACCAGCAAACAAAGAGCAGTTTCACTCCAGCAACAACACCTTGGCTTCTTCCACGGAAAGGTTCATCAGGGCAAATATCCATCTTCATTTTTGGTGACATTAAGTCATGATGATAAATAGAAGAAAGCAGGACTCAACAAGACACTAAGTAGAAAGCAGTTCTTGTCAAAAGGAGAATACAGACACTGTTTCTGTTGAGCAAACCATATAACCTTACAATAACACCTGAAAATGCAATCACGTAGGGTTTTTTTACATTAGCCTACTGTATACTTATCTTTGCATATGGTACAACAACATCAGAAACAAAGACAAAGAAAGACAAACCCAGGCACCTCGGAATGACCCATACTGATGGCATCACTGAGATTTGAACCTCAACCATCTCCATGTGTGGGCGGTCACATTGCCACGTAGGTCTAGTAGTCATTTACCCTATTTATGCAGCGACACAGGAGGAAGAGCTGTAGACACCCCTACCACTGTGACCACCATCACTGGGCTCTCCTGCTGGTACAGTAGGAAGCCCAACATCCTGTACTGCCAGCTTAGGGCAGCAACTCCATGCTTTTGAGCCCTGAGTTTAACAGCAGGGGAAAGTGGAGTCTGCAACTCTTGCAACTGTGAGCAAGTGCCACACATAACCCACTTCAACTTCTCCAGAGGCAAGATCAAGGCACGAATGAACCGTGCTGGTGCCAAGAACTTCCAACACGACATCTAGTAAAAGCAATTTAAAAGATTGCAGAGACTTTCTGGAATGATCCATTAACATTTTTATGATGAAATGTAGGTGTGACAGGTCGGAACCATCTCCTCTCACCTCCTTAGTGCTGCAGTGGCCGTAACACCTGCGGACACAGTACCGTGTACAGCAATGTGCTCCCTTTGCCAAGAGACACGAAACTGTGTTGATTGAAATATGAAAATAACTGCACCCTGAGTGGATCTGGGTTAAGATGGGGAAATTGCAGCTTTCAGTCTTCTTGCACAGAGGATATTTGCAACAGGGGGAGGGAAGAAGACATGTGAAAGTTCACAGCCTCCTGTTGAGCTCCATTTGGTCAAGAAGTCAGCTACACTGTCTCTATGATGGCTGACATCCCAAACCCAGGGGAATACTGGTGAGGAGATGAAAGGAGAAAAGTTGAGGTCTCTGAGTCTTTCGTTTAGTGAAAAACAAGTTACTGGACTCCATGTGAGTAGAACTGGTTTAGAAGCACTAGCCTAGGGTATGGAAGAAGTTGTCCCAAAGTTGTGCCAAAGTGTCCAAAGATGTATTACATTCACGAGAATTTGTGGCTGAGATTTGCTTCATCCTGTGAGGACGACAAATGAGAAAGATGACACAGATTTGGGCACTGATACCACCTGTAGGGATGCTGTGTGCCTGGGTGGGAGTTGAAAAGATGTGATGCTTCACCCATGCTGGAGGGAATGAAAAGGGCAGTGTGGGGAAAGGACAGCTCATATAAGCAAAGATCTCACTTTGTTTCCTTTCAGTTTCATTGCAATTAAGGCTTCTAATTGAAACCAGTTTTACCCAAGGTTTACTGCGGTGGTTGTTTTCTTTCTCTGCTGTTAAATGCAGGTGTTTCACATAGCAGGAAGTTGGCACGAAGGGGTAAATTTCCAAAGTGCTGCCTATACCATTCATAAATTAATGCCTGAAGAAATCAGCATTATGACGAGACCAGCTGTGCAAAGGAGGTTGACTGGGAGAGGAGGATGGGGGGAGAGAGGAAGAAGGGGTGGGAAGAAGGGGATGTTTGTCACAGCCGATGTATGGAGGCACTATGGTGAAGGTGTGAGGAATGAAAGTCAAGTAGGATCAGCTTTGATCCACTGCAGCATACAACAGTTTGGGCCCAGTCTCGCCTCAGTGAAGTAAGGATAAAATTTCTGTTGGGTTGCTGTGGGTACAGTCTTAAACCCCATCATTTCAAGTTGGACCTCTGCAAAGGTGAGCTGGCCCAGATAAAGGAGAACCTCCAGGGAGCTGTTTACCAGCCTGGAAGTGGGCTGCAACTCTATACACGCTGCTTTGCTGATGTGGAGTGAGTGAAACATGAACCAAAGCATTATTAAAATTGTAGTGTGCCTACAGAACCATGGGTGTGTGTGTGATGTTTTGCAGACCAATAAAATTCTGAAGAAAAAATATACATATATTACCCTAAATAAAATCCCTTCACAGAGGCCTGCACTCGCAGAGGGAAAAGCTCCTGGAATATAGATTTTATGTGTGAACTTGACAGCCATTGCAGAATCATTTCCCTCATCTTCCTCAGTATCTGAAATACAGTTTAAGAGTGCTTAGGGATGGAGGAAATAGAGGTTTATTTATAGACAGTGAACCTTGCTAACCAGGCTTAGGCAGATACTTGGGGTTACATAGTGGATAAGGAAGAACAGCTCAGGAAAGGACATGATGGTGATTTTGGATACTACCACAGTGCAGGGTGAACCCAGGTCCATGTAACATCCCCTTGCCATTTTGACATTATTTACTCCTGGAAGAAAGTAGGAAAAAATATTAGCCCTTGAGCTTGTGAAGCAGCTTTAGAGCAGAGACATAAGGTCTGGAGAGCTTTTTGCTAGTATATCTCTATCTGCTTAAAAAACAGTCCAGTGGATGCAAAAAGACTCTGAGCTAGTGACGCAAAAAAGTTCCTAATGCAGAGATCAGGTCAGTGCTCTGCAGCTTGTGTTTCCCTGTTGAGCCCTGGCCTGGAGGAAACATGGGCTTCGCAGACCAAGGTGGCAAGGGCCTAGTCTCCATCCCAGCAGCTGCACATCTCCACCATTAGATACAAGGGTCCCTTTCTGACAGAGAAAAGAACTGAAGCAAAAAAAAAAAACGTAATACTTTTGCTAGGAAATAGGTCATCAGGGTTTGGTTTTTAATCACAAAGGGTGATCATTTTCCTATCACATTGCTGCTCTGTGCCCTGCACCCACTCCAGCAGCTGCTCACTGGGCAGGGGCAACCCTGATCACCCACCTCAGCCCAAGCACTACACTGTGCAGCAGTGCACAGCCTCGTCTCCTTCTGTACGAGTCACCCCCTGCTCAATCAGGCAGAGCCTCTCGGCTGCATGCTCTACGCAGGGGCTGATGTGATAAAAAGGTGTTTGTATCACACACAATTAAGCTGTGTATCAGTCAGGTGCTGTTTTCAGAGGAGCAGAGCGATGTCACGGGGTTAACCACCAACGGAAACTGAAGCTTCAACAGCCTTTATTAGCTCAGCAAGTGCTCCTAATCACACTCTTCCTAGTTGCAGAAGAGGCATCTTCTTTCATGAGCCTCATCTTGGGCTGTGGAGGTGATATTTACCAAATAAAAACTGTTGCTGCACCTGTGTAGTTCTCATGTGGCTTTCACTATCTCCCAGGTTAACCCATTCTTCTCAGAGGCTGCTTTAGGAAACATCTTTGCCTTTCATTTGAGCTTACAAGAGGATTGCAAGGATTGGTGCAGAGCTTTCCCAGTAGCACCTCGGTATGTTCCCCTGCCTTTCTCAGCAAGATTCTTGACCAGCCAGGGCACAAGGGGTGCATTGGGTGAGTGGATAGGTGGGAGAGGAAGTGGAATGCCTCCAGATCTGGGCAGAGTTTCTCAGCTACCTTGGCTGCAGCATGGTGAGGCATACATACAAGAAAGATCTTGTAGGGATCAAAATGTCTCTTTGGTATTACCACCCCATGTAGATCTGTGCGTCTCTGGAGTCAACACCAGCCTCCTGTTAGGTATGCACAAAGATGAAGAGGTGAGGGAGGTGCAGGGTTGCATGGAGGAAGTGTCTTGGGAGTGCCTTCCAAGTTCATAAAGTCACTAAGTAAACAATTATCTGTTTCCACACATGTTTTCTTTGGGGCAGCATCCACCCTTATCTATATCCATGTCCCTCACTCCTCATTCCTGCTTTGGTGTTGCTTTTGGAAGGAGGAAAAGTGCGGGACAGACTGCTTTTTTCAAGTAGAATCCAAATTGCTGTCTGATTCACATGACACCAGCCCTGAAAGCTGTATGGTCAAAGCTGGGGTTAGCAGCAGGAAGAAAAGGAGAGAGGACAAGAGTCCACGCTCACCTATTGCAGACACTTCACCCAAGAATAATTCCTCTATCAAGTTTCATATTGTCCAACTAAACAGGACTGGTAAATAAACTCTATGTGAAACTCTGTAGCTTGTCCTGTGCTGGCACTTTCCAGAGACACATTCCACAGGACTAGTTCTCCCATATCCAAGATGTCATCAGGAAAATACTTTCAATCAAATCTCTTCTGAGTGTAGGGTACTGCCAAGGTGATGTGTCCCACCTGCAACAAAGTCTCTCCCACCACTGTGATCCCTCTTATCCAAGGCTGTTGCTTCATGTGTACCAGCCCAGTCCTACCAGAATCACCTGACAGGTGTAAATACACAGCAGGACAGAAGCTGCAGTGCTGGTCTCCACAGCTGAGTGACAGACCTTTGCTGGTAGCTTACTCTTGTTCAATGAGGAGCTAGAGAAGCTCACAGAAGGAAAATACCCAAGGGCTGATGCATACAGAGGCAGCCCCTCTGGTTCAAATGCAAATTGATGAATCCTGGGAGGCTGTTTGAGGAAGTATCACTACATGATTATTCCCAGCTTCTTTCCAAGATATCTTTTGTTTGCCCCTGTTGACCATAACATGCTACTTTCCCTCAGTATAGATTCTTCCCAGCTAGATTGTGAGTCTTGTGATCAACATATAAGGCTCAACACATCTGACCTGAGTTCCTTTCTGTCATGGAATCATAGAATGGTAGGGGTTGGAAGGGACCTTTAGAGATCATCTAGTCCTTAAAATAACCATTGTAAGTCCCAACACTGTGGTACAATTTTGAAGAGAAGGACTTTAAGATAATGGTGGTGACATCACCAAATAGAAGGAATCCATCTCTGCAGACTCTGAGATTACCTTCAGGACAACATAAGGTTTTACCAAGGAGTAATTCTGTACTCTCTTACCTGCTTTCTGATCCAGTGCATTCAGGGAGCCACATCACTAAACTCATCTTCACCACTGGGAGAAATGGACACAGACTCTTTAAGAAAAAGTGTCTTTTCTTCAGGAATTGTAGAATATGGTGCTCTGGAAACATCTCCTATGGCATTCAAGGGACTGAATGATATGAGAGGTGCAGGTCACTTGTGTTGGCAGTGTACTGGTTTTGGCTTGAATAGAGTTAATTTTCTTCATAGTAACTAGCATGGGTTTTGTTGGATTTGTGCTGAAAACAGTGTTGATAACACAGAGGTGTTTTAGCTACTGCTGAGCAGTGCTTAAACAGTGTCAGGGCCTTTTCTACTTCTCATCCCACCCAACCAGTGCGTAGGCTGAGGGTGCAACATAATCTGGGAAGGGACACAGCTGACTCCAACTGACCAAGGAATATCCCAGACTATACAGCATCATACTCAGCATATAAAGCTGAGAAAGAAGAAGGAAGGTGGGGACTTTCAGAGTGATGGTGTTTGTCTTCCCAAGTACTCAAAATGTGTGATTAAGTCCTGCATTCCTGGAGATGGCTGAACATCTGCCTGCCCATGGGATGTAGTGAGTGAATTCCTTGTTTTGCTTTGCCTGCATGAGCAGCTTTTTGCTTTACCTATTAAACTAGTTTTAGCTCAATCCATGAGTTTTCTCACTTTTACTCTTCTGATTCTCTCCCCCACCCTACCAGGCTTAGCTGCCAGCTGGAGTTAAACCATGACAAGCAAAAATGAGTGCCGTGGAGGGAAAAGAAGGAAAAAGACAGCCTGCATTCTGCCCCAGGTTGGTCTGATCCATTCCTTGAGGCCACCAAGGATAAACAAAGGTAAAAGTGCTTCTTGCAAGTCGTTCTCCCTTTGCCCTATAGTGGGTCTGAAGTCATTGCTGGATGAATTTTATAGCTAGAGAGGGTAGGACTCTTAAATCGATTTATAGTTCCTGTTTTCCTTCATCAGGTATCTAATTAGTCCCAGACAGGGCTAGTTACATTTCTCCAGGTGGGAAAGGTGCCACACAGGAAACCTTGTGTCAAAACTTTGTTCTCTAGAACTACACTCAGCTGCCTTACTGTGACCAGCCTCTCTCCCCATCATGCCCTTACCTCCATCATCTTCCCACTTTGGCAATACTTGGACCGTGAAATTCCAGTCTCCTTGTTTCTCCAGCCCTAAGTTACTCTACAAATCCAAGCCTCAATGTTCAGTGAAGAAAATAAATATTAAATAAAAGAAAGAAAATATTTAATCTTGTCATTCGGGATTTTATTGTGTGGCCAAAACAGCCTGAAGATGTAGGACTTCATGCTGCTCTTTGTAACCTGGACTTCAGGATAAAAACCTCACTGAACTGCTTTGAGAAGTAGAGTGTTAACAAGTTACTGGAGGAAAAAAAACACATGGCTAGATGCTACTGCCTTGAGCCCCTGAGGGCAGATGTTACCAACCAAGGTGTGACAGTACTCCACAACTCCAAGACTATAAACAGAACCTTAAGCAACTTATTTAAGACAAATCATTTTAGAAATAAAATGTTTGCCTACTCACTCGTCGACATAAAACCTCCTCTCTTTAATTGTATATCTTGTTCTGTGAAAGTGCATTGAAAATCTACCATTATAAATAGAACTGCTCAGTTAACAACTGCTTTGATGTTTAAAATGAAGTCCACATCACTGCTCCTGCTGCCTACCTGTCTGGTTTTTGAGATTATCTCTGTTTAGACCAGAAATCCTGGGCTGGTAGTGAGATAGATGTAAATGAGCTATGATGAAAGATTAATTATTTTTCATTGGAAGGAGTTTCTTAGCATGTTCAAAAAATGAGAAAGGTTTTCTGTCTCATGAACATCCCAAAGTAGAGAAAGGAGATTATAATGTCAGGGAAAAGGCCAAGTCCTCCCTACTTCCCTCTGAAAAAACAAATCTGGTCTTTTAATAATGGTTCCCATTTTCAAGTGCTACAGAACTTGAATATAGTCCCAATAGTCTCCAAAATTTCTACTGGGATACCTAATATGGGTACTGTAGGCTCTTCAGAGTACTGATGGTTCAGAGTGTAGAGATCAGGCTAATGCAAATCACTCGTTGGCTTCGTGTCCTGCAGTAGGCAAGCACATACAGAAGGTGGTCTGAATATGTCACCCAAAGCCTCTGTCTGTCCTTTGCTGAGCATCTCATAACCTAAAACCTGAGACAACTTTAATGATATTCCAAATCTCAGACATCCTGACTTTATGTCAAAAACCTTGTGCCCAATTGCAAACCCAGCCCTGGGCTGTCAGGTGGGATGTGGAGGATACTGGCAACAACTGGCTGTGCAAGCTCCCTGAGAAAGAGCCCACCCACATCTTGCCTGACTTAAACAAGTACCTCCATCCCTCATGTTCATAATTCCTGAAATTGCTTCCAAAATTCAACGTGTGGGACCTGAAAAACACCTAGCATGGAGGGGATCTGAGCACAGATAAACTCGTCGACCTACTGCCAGTACACTGGAAGGCTAATTAAATTAATATGGCTCTCAGTAACTTCCAAGCTAAACAATTTGCCAAAGCATTCAAATTTGCTAGGAATTGGAAGTGTTTTGCCTCTATTGGCTTCATGCTCATGCATCACAGGATGGTTAGTTCTACCAATAATTCAAGTACCTGCATGTTTTAATGACAACTGAAATACCCTGGCATTTCTGGGTTATGTGTGCTATGATCTATGAGCCTACACTCCCTCTACCTTCACTTTGAACTGAACTGCTTTATTAAGCAACCCCACTACCCACCACTATCTAACATGCCAAGACCTGCGAAGTTTTCTTGTACAGTGCTGCCTTTGAATCCCTTCCAAGACCCAACCAGTAGCACCAGTATTCAGACACTGTAGGATGATACCCAGAACCAATGAACTAAAACTTCCTTTGGGAATCTGAAGAAACCCAAGGAGACTGTTTGGGGTTTTTTTTTTAACAAAACCAATGAGAACCCACTGACACACACACTACAACCGTTGGGACAGGGAGCTAGAAATGAACATATCTGCAATAAAAATCTCTTTACACCTACCTACTTCTCCAGGAGAGAAACTTGCCTGTCCTAGAGGAGCAGAACAGGACACTCTGTAAAAGAGAACATAGCAAAAAGGAGTTCCTCTGCCTTATCTATTCTGCACATGAAGCTGCTCCAGAAGCCTATTTCTAGGGATTTTTCTTTTCCTGATATTTACTCTTTCATTGTTACAAAGCAGGTAAGATACAGAGCCTTAGATAACCAGGGTCATATCCACGAATGAGCTCACGCATTTCAAGTGGTGTCAGATATTCAAGTAGGAATTTGGAATGAGATTTAGCTCACAGATTAAGGTATCCAAGTTCAGGTGTTTATGTGTTGGTCTGTAAAGTCCCACTGTGGTTGGTGGGGAGCTAGCAATGTTGTTGGTGGCTTCTAAAAATTTACTCAGTTCCCCTTAAAGCAGATGCTTTTACTGGACCTACCAATCAGTTTTCTTGATGGTAGTGACAATACTTTCTAGAAGCTTCATCTCATTGGCTCCAAACCAACACCTGGTACCTGGAGTAAAACCCTAGAATGTCCATAACATTCCCATCAGATTGCCAGATATGTCTTCTGAGCGGAACCAAGAGACAAGACGATGTGCCCTAGAGCATTCAGAGGACACTCAGCACAAATATGTGGTAAGTGAACAGTGTGGAGGAGGCAAAACCGTTTGCCAACAGCGAACAGAAAGAGTGTCTATAGTTGAGTAATTTTGTGCCACGGTCTATTTATTGTCATAGAAATGTCCTTTGAGTGTAACCTTTTGACTCTCGGTCAAAACCTTTTGACTCTCACTCTGCTAAATGGCTGATTAGTATACTGGTTACACAGCCCCCTTGTACCTGTTATTAAGATGAAATAATACAACCAAACATAATAGAAAGAAAAAAATATGCAACTGACAGCCTACATGCCTATCAGTCCCATCTAATGTCCTCTCATCTTGGGATAAAAGGGCAAGGACAGCTTTGCTGCTTCTGACCACCAAACAAATGTTCTTTATGCGTTTGTTTGCACATATATATTTATTTATACTACAGCACTTCACAGCAAACTAAAATGGGCCCTGGCCAAAGTATGCACAATGTTTTTCAGTTTGTTCGCTGTGAATAGCTCCCAGAAATGTCAGGACAGAGGGGTAGAAAGTTTGGAGCAACACCTACTGCTTGTGTTTTGCTGGATCCTAACAGGCACAAAACAGGATGCAGAACTGCCAAGAGACAAAAGGAGGATCTCTAGTTTCAACATCTGCTGAAATTGCCATGGAATGGCTCCTGTTTCATTTTACCTACTGGTTTTCCTAGCGAAAGCCAAGGATGTGCACCATTCCATGCCCTGGAGCCCTGATTCCCTGATGTCCTAGTCATCAGGGACTATTGTTCCTTTGATTCCCAAGTCCAGGCTTCTTTCCTGTGCTCCCACAGGTTTCCATGTACATCTAAGCTTCCCCTGATCTGGGATTATGATGTGGCCATGACACGCATCCAGTCCCAAAAGCCCATAATTTCTCCTGAGTTCAGTAGTTTAAGTTCATACCTATATAATCAGACAGGAAAAGAAAAAAAAATCATCCCAGGAACAAGGTCTCAGTTAATGAATGAACACACAGCTGTCTCCTTCCAGCCAACAGCCCCAAGCCACTGGAGTCTAATTTCCTTCATGTCCCACACTGGTACATTTATACCAGCAGATCTGCTCTAGGTGTGAGGGAGGCAGGGAGGAGACAAAGCAGTTTATTACTTTAACTATTTCAAGATAATTAAGAAGGGCAACTTTTGGGTGTAACCAAAGACTAAGCCCCCTTTTATTGCTCTGACAGAATAAAGAGGCCACAAAAGACATTTAAATTACCATTACCCTCAACAGTGAAATTCAGAGTCAGTCCAAAAGACATTCTATTCATTTCAGGCTCACTGACTTCAGTGGAGCTGAGATCTAGCCCTCAATTTCACAGCTTTGGAGAAGACAATCCTATCAAAACCAGACTCTTTAGCAAGCCATTGCTGTACAGTTTGAAGCACAACACAGAGAGAGGCCACTCAGACAAATGTCAGGAGCTGGTGAGGAAGCTTGCTTGTGTCCACAAAGAGCAGAAACACCTGAACTCCCCTGGGTTGTACAAGGAGGTGGTCACCCTTCACCTATCCTAAGCATTGGCATCTTCCCAGGTCACTGGTTTTGGTACATCCTTATAAATTCTGCCCTTCTTCTCGACTCAGAGCTTCCAGTGAGATTTGTGGATGCTCAGCTTTGGTTGGCTCATCTGTTAGGCTGTGAGTTTGCTCAGAGAGTCTGGTCCCTGCAGTTACTTCAGCAAGGACAGACTGTATCATCGAATCTTCAGCATTTCCTTTATCTGTTATTTAAAATGGTAAGGCTTACCAGGGAGATGAATACAGGAACAGAGCAGTTGAAAGCTTTTATATCAGTCCTGTGCAAACAAAGTTAATGTGTCTTCCTTGTGCGCAAAGATTAACTGTGATTAAGTGCTCCAATATGAAAAACGAAAAATAGAAAAGTGTTGCAGTGCTTAGCCATCCTTCTTAAAATAACTACCATTGTGTTAGGCTTAAAAGGCATTTGCTAAAGATTTTGCAAAGAATTAAGCTTATTTGTTATTCTTTTAAGATAGAAACAAGAGTAAAGGAAAAGCTGTTAGTCAACATTGTCTTAGAAGATAAAGGTTTCTAGATAAGAGCATATATGGGTCAATAGAAGCTTCAGTAAATATCTTTCTTGATTGACAGGTCTCTTGAGATTTTTTTAGCTGGTTTAATGTCACCTTCTTTTTCTTCTTTTAACACTCTTGCCACAATATTAGCTGATAAAGGCAAGCGAGTCATGTCACGTTTATATTTGACCAACGGTGACACCAGGAAAACAGTCAGAGGCAACCTAAGGGCTGGTTTTTGCTCCACGTCAGCCTAACTCGTACATCTTATCAAGAGGTTTAATTAAAGGAATGAGGCAGAGTCAGTCCAGACATTTACTTCAGTTTAGGAACGTCTCCAGCCTGAGAGACTTTTCTCTGATTTAACTAAACTCATTTAAAATCGGCCCTCAGAGCATGGGCATAAAAAGAGCTGTACATTGCAAACCCCAGGCCTTAGACTCACCCAGGGAACTGGTCATCAGTGCTTTAAGCTGTTTGTCTGCAAGGTGTAGCTGTCAGGTGTTAAAAATTACAAACCCAGCTAGAAGTCCCAAGGCAAAATATAAATTTCACAGATCTTTTAATTTGCCTTCTGTGGCTACAGTTTGGGTTTGGGGTTTTTTTTTCCAGTTTCCACACAGCCACTGAGATTAAAAACAACTTACATCGAAGAGAGGGAAAAAAATGAAGAGATTCTCAGATGATAAGCTCATTCTGGCAGCTGCATATTTATAAGGGATTCAAAACAAAATAGGCTGAGCCAGGGTGTAGATGTGTCTGTCCCCCTGGAAATAACACTTCACTCAGCAAAGATGCCCTTTGACTTCAATGTGACTATCCGAGGAGTCAAGTGTTGTTCAAAGCACTGGTGCACACCACCTCTGAAATGCATCCAGCTGTGTGAGAAATAAGCTGAGACCACATTGCAGCATCCCTTGCATCTAAGTCTTAAAAGATAGTCACCCCTAGAAGAGACTCCTGTGTTGAACAGTGAAAAAATAAATTGCTCTTCTTTGCATCAAGATACCAGAGTTTGGAGTGTTTGAAGCTTCCCATGCTGCTGCAAGATGTAGCATACAGCCAGACAGGAGGGCAGACAGGCAAGGAGGTTTACCTGCAGTGGAAAAGTTGAGTTTTTTTAACTGCACTGAATGACCAGGAAAAGTCTTATTTTCTTATGGACAGATCAAGACAGGAGTGAACATTTTCTGGATTTTATCAGGCAATCTAGTCCATCAAATTAAGGCTTTTAAAATGAACCTCAGATCAGCTACAGAGCATCTATACCAGGGATTCACAATGGCTTTCAGCTGTGTCCCTGGAGCATTGTTGGACACAGCAGAGACAGGTGTGTTAGCACAAGAGATGCCCACATGTCTGGACATTGCATGCAGCTCCAGCTGCACTTCAGAACTGGCTTCCAGCCCAGGTCCCAGCAGGCATCTTGTTTTGCCTCTTGCCTGGCTGAGGCTCCCATAGTTTGTCACCTCTCAGCAAACAGGGGAAGGAGTAGGTCCTCTCTCTGGTTAAGGTCAATTACTCTGCAGAGCCTAAGTGCTACCTTTGACTCTCATCATCCCCCCCTGATGGCGATTATGTGATGGCTGAGAAATGCAGAAAACCACCATAAGATCCATCAGGATGAAGTACTGGGCTCTTCAACCATCAAGAGAGTCCAGAAACCTGACACCAACAGAAAACAAAATGATGGATGGGTGTAGGAGCTGGATGGGTGTAGGAGCTGGATGAGTGTTTGCCTCATTCTGGACAAGCAGAGCAGTGTGAATCTCCTGGAAAACATTGTCCTTCCCATTTCTCCCTGTTAAGTCCCACATGTCCTTTTTCTGGGACCATCACAATCCTGACCCACGAGTAAGGACAGAGCTACAGAAGAAAGCTACCCTGAGAGAGGCATTGCAGCAGAGAAGGAAGGAAGAATGTTCTTCTTTCCAGAAACAAAAACAAACACAATGATCGCTCAAATACATTTTGAAATACACTGTTCAGTGAAAACAAACCTGGGGAGACAAGATGTTTGATAAGGCACACACAAAAAGTTTTAACCTGTTTCAACTCATGCAATTTCAATGGCAAGTATATGGAGGTATAATATAATATATAATATAATATATAATTATATATATATAAAAATATATATAATATAGATATAATGCCAAGTATATGGAAGAAATTCACATATTAGCCTTCCCCACACAAGCCACTACTGGTGCTGCCTACAGCCAGTTCATATGATTTAAAGCTTGATTTATCCTCAGTGCAAAGTCCTGTTTAAAATTCAGTAAGGAGTTTATTTCTTTTCAGATCCAACCTATTTCCCTAGCCTAAAGACCGCCTGAGAGGCAACAGATAGTTCTGCCTTGAAATGTGATATGGCGAAAGCCAGGGTGATTTTGGCCAGTCTCAATATTGTGATCACTGTTGGGGAGTAAAAGTCCTTCTCCCTCAAGCTACAGGGACAATGTTTGTGGATTATCACAGGCATTTCCAGGCCTCTCACATCCATGTTGAGTAGGAGGGGTGCAGAGAAAAGAAGCACAAGTTTTTAGGGTTGGCAAAAGCTGTAAAAACCATGAGCAACTTGGTGAAGAAATGACTAACTTGTGAGCCAGCCTCATCCAGTCTGCAAATGCCTGAGAGATGTGAACGCTGCAGAGGAGAGGGAATTGACAAAGGGCAGAAGAAATCCATAGAGATAATGTGTGAGGTACTATCTGAAAGGTCACAAGCTAGATCTAGTCCACCTTGGAGGAGATAATGGAGATAATCTACCCAGGTATGCTCCTTGTGTGATATGAGAGACAAAGATATGGACCATAAAAAAAAATAAGGTAGAAAAAGAGAATGAAAACAGCATTTAATAAAATACTTGTATTTTGCACAGCAAGAGCAACCAAGGGGTGGGTGGATCCATGTGGCCACATTGACAAGGTGATCAGAGCTTCATCTCAAGATTTGGCACCTCACAGCTTTGTGCTCCAGAGGTTTCCATTTCAGCCGTCCTTTCCTAAGGTGAATGGATCTCCCCACATGTGACAACACAGATCTCCAGCATATTAAGGAGGACAAACACTAAAATGACCCTATCACTGATGGAAGGATGGATGGATAAATAGATAGATAGACAGACAGACAGACAGACGGATGGAAAGACCAAATTTGAAAGTCCGTATTTAAAATACCAAATTTAAAAGACTAAAAGGCCAAGAACAAAAGACCAATTAAAAATTATTCCAGGCCAAAGCTTGCTAAATGATTGCTTCTCCCATGCATCTACCCCAGGTTTTCATCCTGAGACACTATGTGAATCCAGACAAGGCCTAGTTAAGTGCCGTAAGCTAAGACCAGTAAACCCAAGATCTACATCTCTGAACTCCCATTCCCCTTCCTCTGCCATTAATAGCAAGTGTCTGATTTCAAAGCACATCACTAGAAAGTCCCCTTTTAAGTGTGTTTTTTATCTCCCACTCCTTGGTTTTTCTTTACAGTTCTGCACATCGCCACCACTTGTTAAGGGAACCTGGTTGTTTGCTCCTTTCTGCTGTTTGTTTTCCTCTTTGCTTTCTGCACAGGGGAGGAAGGCAGAGAGTGGAAGCAATGCTCATCATCAACAAATACGGGGTAGGTGGAGGTCAGCCCAGGATCAGACTCAATGCCTGGTACAGAGCTGCATGGGCAAGAGCCAGCGTCAAACCAGCATGATGGGGGGAAAGCAAAGAACAACGTATTTCTTGTTGGTGTTTGGTTTTCTTTGGTCACTCTCCATGCCAAAAAATAGGTTAATTCATGTGGGTTTTCAAATTACTGGAGACCCAAGATTGCTGAGGTGTGTTTAGGAGATTTGAGTTTGTATGTGTGACATAGATGTCATTAAGAAAAATAATATCCTTAGGCAGGAAAGGTTGGAGGGGATGGGGAAGGAGTGGCAGGGGGGGAAGGTGGAAGAGAAGGAAAGCTGCTAAGCTACGAAAGGATGAGGTAATGATAACATAATTTCCTAAACTGGCTACTAATTAACCACAAATCTGGAGCTTAGTACTGTGAACTGACTACATCATAACACAGAAATCGCTCTGTAACCTGAAAAAAATTAAAAAGCAACAGCACATTTTTCAATGACGGTACCAGACAAAGAAACTCAGTGCATTTTATAATGCTTTTTCTTCCTTTTTTTTTCCCCTTTTTTCCTTTTCTTTTCCCTCTCCCCCATACTCATATGTAACAGACCAAAACTGCTTGTGCACATAGAAAACAAGAAACAGGCATTTTGGGGGGTGAAGTAAAACATAAGAGGATGCAACTGGAGAACAGAAGAAATTGCCTTTCGGTGCTACTGGTAGTATAGCGTTGGTTGCTTCTGGCAACAGAGACATTGAGCCAAGGGAGAAGTTAATATGTTGAACCAGGGACATGACAGTAGCAGTACCTCCAGGACATGAGGAGACAGATTGAATGGGAGCCTACAGAAAAACAAGCCAATATCCTGGGCAAGAGCCAATGAAAGCATTCTTTATTTGAGGTGGGGAGGGCTGGGAAATGAAAGACCTTGATGTTTTGGACAGACATGGAAAGAAGCCCCATAGTCAGTGGAGTGGGCTGAACCCCTCTTCCTAGCATTATCATCACATCATGCATTGGGATTATCCCCTTGCTTGATCTTCTCACCATCTCTTTCCTCTCCACACTATTGCTGAAAAAAACCACACAACTAGGCTGAGAGCACAAGAGATTTGGCCATAAAGGAAATGAGATGGAGTCTAATGAGGACTTAAGGCTCCCTTCTTTCCCCTCTCCTTGTAAATTCACACCTGTGTGTCTCGGCTGTACTTGCATTTGACTGGGACCTTTCTCTTACATGAAAGAAAGTGCTTGCCTGGATGGCATATTTGGGAATGTATAGATGAAATCAGCCTCATGCAGGGGAAAGTCACCTGGCATTAGTGCACTTGAACATGAGCTAACAAACCCTGCCAATCTTCTCAGCTAAGACATTTCCTCCCCATCACTCAGCACCACCTCAGAGCTGCAAAGGAGAGGGTTCAGTTCAACCTCCACTTTCCAAATGCTACATCTTCCATCTGAGAGGTAAGATATCATAGGCAGTGCCTCTCAGCATCTATTTCAAACCGCTACTCATGTCATGCTCTTCATACGTTTAACATGAGCAAAATGAGACATTCACAAGGCGATTGTCAAAGCACACGAGTCAGGGAAGATGGAGTGTGCAGTAGACTTACTGAATCAAGAGAAAAACAGGCTTAGTTTTTCTTTTTCACTTTCTACTTCAGTGAACAGTGGAAAGTGTTTCCATCCAGGAGGCCTCACGAGTGTCCTCTGTGACCTTTATATTCGCCATCATGTCTGATTGCAGACAGATCCTGAGCTGGTGTAAATAGTCACAGCTCCCCTGCTTTGACAAAATGACCTTCTCTTCTATCACACCTTCCACCCCCAGACTCCACTTTGCCAGATTCTCCCACCACCTGTGTTTTCTGTAGCTGACTACAGCCTAATCCTTTCTCAGTTACATCTGTAGAGCTGTCTTATTTGCTCCTAGATTTGGGGTTTTGGTGTGGTTTTATTTGGGGGTTTTTAACATGGGATAAATATTTATTAGAGTGTTTCTGCTTTTGTTCTTACAATACTAAAATTTGAAAAGCAAAATGAAAAAATTATCACAAAGAGAAGCTGCAGGGACATCTCTGTGCAACAGGAGAGTAGAGGAGAATTAATTTACAGCTCAACCAATGGTTACTCACTGAAAACAAGGACGTGATTCCTGGCTCTGGAAAATGCTGAACTACTTTGTAAGTTCCACTTGAACATGAGGAGAAAATTCTTTGCTGTGAGAGCAGCAGAGCCCTGACATAGGCTGCCCAGGGAGGGTGTGGAGTCTCTTTCTCTGGGATTTCCAAATACACCTGGACACATTCCTGTGCCCCCTGATCTACAGGGACCTGCTTGAACAGGAGGTTGGGCTGGATGAGCTCTGGAGGTCCTTTCCAACCCTTACCATTCTATGATTCTCTATCAGCTTTAGGGTGTTCATACCCAGAATGGGTCCTGCCAAGCTTCATACACCATACATGAGCTTCATTTCTTTGCTCTCTTAACCATCCTTCCCTCTGGAGGATAGACATCTCATTTCTTGTCATTCTGGCCTCTCTCTTTTACCCCAAGACTAGATGCTGTCAGACACAACCCACGGTCACATCCAGTCCTGTCTTGTGTAGAGGGCTCTGGAGCAGAGCAGAAGCCTCAACCTGTGCTGGAAACCTCTTCCTCATACAGCATACTCCCAGG
Source organism: Colius striatus (assembly GCF_028858725.1). Lineage (NCBI taxonomy): Eukaryota > Metazoa > Chordata > Aves > Coliiformes > Coliidae > Colius > Colius striatus. The sequence continues at coordinate 202,471,825 of NC_084759.1, forward strand.
AGAAGACACATCCCCTACCCACATGCATTTCCATCACAGGCACAGTGCTCCCGTGTGGGTCAGGAAATACATGTGGATTAATGATTAAGGTATTATTCTGGGGTATGAGAAATCTGTACTCATGTTCAGCGTGTGACATCCCTGAAACCCTGCTAGGTAGAAGCCTGATACATCTGTCTCCTCCTAAAAGTCTTAAAAGTCAAAGAAGCACTTGAGTCCTTTCAAGGACTTGGATTCATTTTCAGAACTGGTTTTGGTATTCCGGAACCACTGGGGTTAAACATTTCAAACGAAAAGTGCTCTCATTTTAATGTGTCTTTTGAAAATGAAAGATCACAATGATGTCTCTCGAAAGCTTTTCTTTTACATTTTGAAATAGGAAATTTAACCAAACAAGTGTTTGGCTTTGGAGGGGTGTGGGGTGTGTTTTTCAGGGTTTTGGGGATTTTTTTTCCCCCAAAATATCTCAATTTGAATGAATAATTCCAAAGAAACTTGAGGTCAGAAATTTCTCAGTCTCTTACTCAGAGTCAGAGTTGAAACTGTCATGAGATTCTATGAACTCTCTAGAGAAGACATGGAACAATAAAATAGGTAGGTTTCCTTGAGGAGGATGCTGACTGGTTCTTTTGACACCAGATAGTGCTGGCAAGAGACAGAATAAGTCATGTTTGAAGAAACTCCTTTAGTGATTCTTCTCACTATATCAAGTACAGAACTTAAGCAAAAGGTTGATTCTTTGAAAAATATAATTTCTACTGATAAGGAGGGGAGGGGGATAAAAAAGAAGAATCAGAATCTGATAGGATTTGCACCAAGAGCAGTTTTAAATAAGTCTAGTGTGTTGATGGACATGCCAGCTCTTTATTTGCCAGTCAGGCTAAATGAGGTCAGAAAAACATAGCTTTTGGAGCAAAAGTCTTTAAAAAAAAGTGTTTGCCACTAAAATTCAGTGAGCAAAATAAAGCAGAGCTTTCTCATTCTCACTTAAGCTTGTGAAAGAATCTGAACACCACTGGTGCTGCCAAAAGCCACGTGCATCTCCCAGGTTGCCTGTTAAATAGCAGGAGGCTGCCACGGAGCCACCCGACCCTTCAGTCACAGCTCATTCACAGGACGACTGTCCTCACTCTTGCTCTTTTGTATCCACTGTCGAGCAGCTCCCGTGACATTTACCATGTGTCCTCATTCACATGCTTCACCCCAGGATACCATATCATTCCCAGGGCCAGAAAAAGACCCCTGCTTTTGTAGGATGATGAAATCTCTTGCCACCGTGAGCTGCTTGTCTCTCTCCGTTCCTCAAGAGAGGGAAAGAGAAAAGGAAAGAAAATGTTTCATACAGCATCTCACTTCATTTGTGGGAAGAGGAGAAGATAACAAGGTTCTCTAGCACTCAAAACCAGTTTTTCTCACTTTTTTCATCCTTTTGACTCTACTCAAATGCAACACAACCCTCCTTAACACAGTAGGACCTAAAGTCATGTCTTTTTTTGATCATATACTGCACATTAGCAGTGCCCAGCTCAGTCGGGGCTTGCATTTTAATTGGAATCTCTAATGACAAAATAACATGAGAATAATCCCAGTAAGTGCTTTGCCTCTGGCATGCAGAGATAATACTGACATTTCAGGTGTCTAGTCTTTATCCACTTATTGTTATTTTTTGTCTTACAGCATCAGCTACAGGTCCTTAAACTTGATAGACAATATCCTCATAAACAAGCATGATAAGAAAAGTTCATTCTCCTGAAGAGAGTATGGTCACAGATACATATGTCACATGTAAGAAAGCTAACAGGCAGGAGATGAGTCAGTAAAGAAAGCTCTGAAGCAGCTTCTCTCTCTGCAGACTTTACAGGAAGCCCAGGCCCCTGACTTTGGGATAGATACTGAATGGTAGAGGTGTCCTGTTCTGCAAGGAAAAGCACTGCCAACACTGCTATACAGCCTGGACACAAAACCTCTTCTCAGCATTTTGGAGCAAGATCTACCTTCAAGTTGTTTTTGGACAATGGTGAGCACTGTGTTTTGGCCACCAATCTAGACCACAGGAGACACGCTGAAAGCACCAGTTACAACCAGTCATCCTCTGCCAGTCCGAAAGCGCTACTGGGTTATTGGCTCCTCAGTTCAAGAAAGACAGGGAGCTGTCTGAGAGAGTTCAGCTCAGGGCCACAAAAATGATAAAGGGAGTGGAGCATCTTCCTTATGATGAAAGGCTGAGGGAGCTGGGGCTCTTTAGCTTGGAGAAGAGGAGACTGAGGAGTGACTTCATTAAATACATAAATTCACAAATACATAAAGGATGAGTGTCAGGAGGATGGAGCGAGGCTGTTCTCAGTGATAGCCAATGATAGGACAAGAGACAATGGGTATAAACTGGAACATAAGAGGTGCCAAAGAAACATAAGGAAAAACTTCCTCCCTATTGAAGTGAGGGAGCACTGGCAGGGGCTGCCCAGATGGACTCTGGACTCTCCTTCTCTGGACACACTCCAAACCCAGCTGGATGAGTTCCTGTGTGACCTACTCTAGGTGGTCCTGCTCTGGCAGGAGGGTTAGACTGGATGATCTTTCAAGGTCCCTTCCAATCCTTAAGATTCTGTGACTCTGTGATTCTGTGATTTTCAGGACTGATGAATATGATTACTACTGTGAAGGTGTTTCAGCCTTGTGAACCCAAAAGAGTGGAGTGCGTTATTAGTGAAAATCAGATCTGCAGTAAGGCCAGTTGTGGGTATGTAACTGCATGAGATATCAAAGCAGGAAAGGGCTCTTGTAAGGATTTAAAGCATCTGTCAACGTTGTCAGAGACATTTTCCTATGCTCACAAAGTTAGTAGTCTTTTTACTGATATGATAGCATTGGAAACAAGATCTGAACATCCAAATAGAAAAGTGACTGGGGAAAAAAGGTGAAAAAAGGAAAAAAAAAAAAAAGGCCTGCACATATACTTTAAGCAGTTGCAAAAAAAAAAGCTTTACTTCACCGGCTTAGGCCAGTCCCCTCTGCCAGTAAACTAGGCAGGACTGTGGTTTAACAGTTTTGCAGATGCAGTGAGGTAAAGAGAAAGCGCAAGCAGCTCCTAAGGCCTTGTCTCTGTCTCTCTTCTTCTCTGGTTTGTTAATTGGAGCCTTCAGTGGACAGACAGAGAAGTACGGAAGCAAAGATGATTCACCAGTACCTGTGCACACAGACTGTAACCGATGGCACGGAGGGAGCTTAAAATAAAGTTACTTGAAGTGAGAGTGAAAACGAATCCGAGGGGAGTGGTCTGTTCAAATCCACTTTGCTACGCAGTTTGGGCTCATGGGTCTCAGAGAGGTCAACAAGTATTTCCTAACTCCCTGGGAGTGCTGAGTTATGCTCCCAAAGTGCCGTTTCTGATGGATTTGCCTACCAAAATCACAGGTTCCTGAAGACTTGCTGAGTGCTGGCTGACTGTTAGCTAAGCACACTGTTTTCTTTGAAGGTGCCAAACTGCACTATAAGTAGTTAAAGACACAGGAAATGTTTCCTTTTTCTATTTAGGCAGTTGTTGTCCTTGCCCCAGGGATGTTATATGAGCACGAGTGGGAGGGACTGAGACCCACACTGTAGGAGAAAAGTTAAATAGCCCTGGAGCTGGTGAAGCATCCTGCCTCTCATTTCAGCCAGGCACTCCCTGTAATCTGTCAGCTGTCCGCTGCCTGCTACAGACCAGCATCATTAGGTACATGAAAGGGGAAAACAAACATGCACAAAACCCAAGAAAACAAAGCAAACAGGATTCATGGTCTACCAGTCAAAAGGCAAAGGCTGAGGAATCAGGAGAGACGCATTCTCTCACTGTAACTCTCAATCGTTAGAATCGCCTGCCCGTGCCTCAGTTTACCCAGATGTAAAAAGGGGATGATTAGCACTCCCTGTACATGCTAGGAGGGCTCCAAAGCTCCCATAACCTACTCTGTGCTACAGATTATTCCAGCCTTAGCAACCTGGGAAAATCATAGGTGATTTATACAGTTGAATCTCTGCTGGCACTGACAAACTGGTAGAGACACTCCTGTCAAGCAGTATATTTTGAACATAAGGTTTTTAACATTCATTCTTGTCTTCTTTTTTCTTTTTTTTTCCATGTAATGGGGGATATGTATTGTGCACACTGATATCCCCTCTGCCTGTGGGTCATGATGCCAAAATGGATAAAGCCAAGGAGTCTCAGCCCCAGAAAAAGGCCACAGCAGAGCTCCCCAAGGGTCTGCTGCAGTGAGACTCCAATACAGCTGACGATGGTTTGGAGGTGTATTCACAGCTACAGTGTCCCAGCATGGGTTTTCCCTGGTATTATCTTGTGTCACCAAACCTGACACGATGCCAATTCACACAATGAAGATACCATCATACTGTGGTAACAGCAATGGACACGGATGAAGACACCCTTGAAATAGCAGAAAAGGACAGATCATCTCTGACACATCTCTGTTGGTTAGACTTGGGGTTTTTGTTTGTGATGGTTTTACTCACACCCTCTAACCAAGAGAGCCAAACCAGCAACATCTGTTGAAAATCTAAATCGAGAATAGTGCCTGCACAAGTTAATTTGTCAACAAGACTGCAGTAGTCACACGTCATCTTACTCCCACCTGTGACAAACCCTGCAGCACTAGCAAACATTCAATTTCTCCTTCAAGTATATTGCGAATTATAGCCCTAAACCTTACCTATATACACCTCTCTGAACATTTGACCCTTCTGGAGCATTTCATTAAGGTATCTAAGCGATTCAGTTGAGATTTATAAGCTGAAAATGAATAGATTTCTTTATAGAGATCTCTTCTTTGGTGTGTTCTTAAGGTCTGGTCAAAACATTTTCTCTCTTGACCAGAGATGCCCAGGGAAGTGGCTGGGTCACCATCCCTGGATGTATTTAGAAGATGTGTACAAGTCGCACTTAGGGACATGGTTTAGTGATGGACTTGGTAGTGTTAGGTTGACCTTGATGATCTCAAAGATCTTTTCCAACCTAAATGATTCTGTGTTTCTAAGCTGACAATTGTGGACTTGAATAAATTTTCTCAGTCAAGGTAGGCACTTTCCAGGGGGAAAAAAAAAGAGAAGTTTTTTTCAAGAACCTTAAAACTTCAATTCTCTCCTACAAACTCTGAAAGCATTCAAAAAGCTTTCACTTTTCAGCCTTTTTCCCCTTTTCTAACAACAGAAAGTCATTTTCCATAGTCCACGGCAATCAAAACCAACTCACTTCCTGGGAAAAAATCAATTTCAATGGGAGCCACAGAGCACTAAAAATGTATAAGGTACATGATAGTATATTAATGTCTGCCTGTATTCAGGTGTTTAGGATCTTGACTGCCTGAGGAAAAGGTCTAAATAGACGGTGGACAAAATTATTCACTGTTTATGTTCTTTCTGGGAAAACACTTGGACCTGGATTTTCCCATCTGACACAAGGGCTTGAGTCCATTAACCACAGCTGGATGTGAAGCGCACTGGAGATGCCCTGTGTCATGTTTGCTATTCTCTGGGAAAGGCTCAGATACCCAGACTATCTCTAGAAGCACACACCTATGTGAAGGCCATAAGGTAGCTGCAATATCTAATGTCATGAGTTATCTTAAACCTCCTCTTCTTAAAACTGAGACAACCCAGTACCTTCCTTCACCTTCTCCTATTCTGCCATGTGCCCCTGTCCCCATCCATCTGGGTGACCCTCACTGGGATACTTCCAGTGTGTCAATCAAATATTTGATATTTAATGTTAGAGGTTATAAAGTCATTCTGCCCATCCTCTTGATGTATAACCTAGAAGGTCCTGGACACTCTCAACTGTTCCTTATAGTCACATAAGAAGCCCAGAAACTATGATGATGAATGAGTTTCCATATAAACTGTGTCATTAAGAACAGAGATCACACTTTAATTTAGACTTCATTTTACAGTACTTCTTTTATGAACTCCACGTAGACAGAGGCACTGAATATCTCATAAAAAGTTTATTTCCACTATAGGTATCATAGAATTTGTGACCATGCATGAGTGAAAGCCTCTAGGTGGATATGTAGTAGGTCTGCACCACATCGTTGGTAACTGTTAAGCCTCAGAAATCTTTGGATCAAAGGCCTTATAGACACTACTGTAGTATTAAAGTACAATCTCTCTTGCTGTTGGTTAACAGTCCAGTACTGTGTGGCTTTGAGGACGGAGGGAAGGACTGCTAAAATGCTTTCTGAGAAATCCAAACTAAATGACTTTTTCTCAGAAAAGGAGGTGGAAGTAAACAAGCAGTGGCACAAGGAGATAGATCACTTTGCAAGTAAAGTGGAAGCAGACGACTGTAAAAAAAAAAGCAGGTTTGGTAATTATACAGTCATTTTATTGCCAGTAAAAAAAATTGGAAGGGAGAAAATTTTTTAAAAGACGTCTTCACCAGAATGAAAAACTGGGGTTTCTTGCCTACCTAAAGGGAAATAATAGCCATTCTGTGAGTGCTAAACTCTTTGAACTGTGTCTAAGTACCACTTCTGTTTATTTTGAGGAAGGAAACTGTCAGGTTCTGTTTGTTCGTAGTGAGCCATCCACAATGTGCCTGATGCATTCAGGACTGGTAAAATAGTGGTACATCAAGTATAGGAAACAAGAGGTTTATCATGGGATTAGTCTTACAGAGATAAAAGTAATCAGAGAGTTACTCGGGACTTCTTGTTTGCTGTGAAACTTGACTACAGGAGGTGATGGGTCTTTTCTTTTACAGCTCTTTCTGGTTGAGGAGGGAGGGAAGTGGAGTTAAAATAAAAACCGCTCATCTCTCCCTTATTTTGTTCTTCCCCATCGTTTAGTACTTTGCAAAGGAGCAACTTTTTTTAAGGGATCATGTTTCTACCTTGCAACAAATCCCAGTCATGATTTTTATGGGCTAATTGCATTCCTCAACAGGTCATGAACTCTGGTCTGCTTTATTTCTATACCTGATTTTAATTTTAATTTAAGAAAAAAATAGTAAAAGTGAACTGATGCAACTAAGACTATGCTTTTACTTGCTGTGCATATGTTATGAAGCCAGTCATTTACTGTTTCAGGGAATCATGTGTTATATAAACCAACTGGCTCAGCCTATTAGCTCATCATCTTATGCCAGAGTTCCTTTGTAACTGGCACCAAAAGCAAAAGATTTAAAAAGAAAAGTATTTCTGGAGGAGTTTTAACCTCTAAGACACAGTGGTAAAGTCTCTCAGGGATACCATCCACAAGCCAGATCACTCTTTCACAGCCCATTTATAGCTTTTTTTCTTTGAACCTTTATAATGTACACTGGACATGTGCTTAATTCTGGGGAAACACTGTCATATGGCATGTAGATAGATCTCCAACCAATGCTTGGCACTTGCATGAGCCAGAAATGTGCCCTTGTGGCCAAGAAGGCCAATGGCATCCTGGGATGCATCAAGAACAATGTGGCCAGCAGGCCAAGGGAGGTTCTGCTCCTTTTCTACTCTGCCCTGGTGAGGCCTCATCTGGAGTCCTGTGTCCAGTTCTGGGCTCCTCAGCTCAAGAGGGACAGAGAACTGCTGGAGAGAGGCCAGTGCAGGGCCACCAAGATGATCAGGAGACTGGAGCATCTTCCTTATGAGGAAAGGCTGTGGAACCTGGGGCTGTTTAGTCTGGAGAAGAGGAGACTGAGGGGAGATCTTATTGATATTGACAAATAACTAAATGGTGGATATCAGGAGGTTGAGACATTCCTTTTTTCTATGGTATCTAGCAACAGGACAAGGGGTAATGAGATGAAGCTGGAACACAAAAAGTTCCATTTAAATATAAGAAAAAACTATTTCACTGTTGATGTGACAGAGCCCTGGCCCAGGTTGCCCAGGGAGGATGTGGAGGCTCCTTCCTTGGGAGGACTTCAAGACCACCTGGACATGTTCCTGTGCGACCTGATCTAGATGAACCTGCTTCTGCGGGGGGTAGGACTGGATGATCTCTAAAGGTCCCTTCCAATCCTACCATTCTATGATTATACGATTCTATGACTCTACGATTCTATGACTCTACGATTCTATGATTCTATGTTTAGTTAACCAGAGCAGCAAGGGACTGTAAGGTTCATCCATTTTTATCCCTACTTCCTTTGTATAACTTCTAGAACAACTGCTCAGAGTAAATTTCAAAGCACCAGCAGGAGGTGTGGAAAAAGGAGCTAATGTTGTGGCTCTGCTCACCACATGATCTGACCAAGTGCGTGGAATTGGTGTGGATGATGACAGGGGTAAATGCCTTGGATAAAAAAGTGCAGTAGCTTATCTCTCTTTGCAGAAGAAATACAGAGGAAACAGGATGTTCCAACAAAATTCTGCTAAATATTAACCTAAATACCTAACAAAAAATACTGTGGCCTCTATAACTTGTCCATACTAAGAAACCTGTGAAGGACCCTTAAGGAAAAGACTTTTTTCAGGCAAAGAATTTTTTCAGGCCTTTGTCCTAGTACATAGAAGTCATTTGCCTGATAATAAATGCTTTTTAACACTTGTGCAAAACCAAAACAAACCAGGGCTAAGCACTCCCATAAATCACCACAAGTCAGCTATCTCCTCCCAATTCTGTGAACACAAGGGGAAAAAAATGTTAAAAGATGCAATGTTGACAAAACAATGAGTTAAAGATGTAGCATGTAATAAAACAACGAACCTAGAGTCAATTTGCTGTTTAGATGGCCAGATCACAACGTGAAAGGGATGATTATGATTTTAGACATTGATATTTTGAAACAGTAAATTCTTTCAGTCCCCTGATCTCTGACAAAAGTCGGACAAGATAGGCAAGATACACAATTCAACAGTCCTCACAACTCGAGCATCTTCTCCCCACAGTCTGTCTCTTTGCAAACGGATATCACACTTGTATGACTACACAGCTAGCATACAGCTCTCCAGTTGGAGAGAAATACAAAATTTGCTTTGAGAAAATCTCTTCAACATTACAAAATACAAAGTGTACTATGTCAGGCAGCAGACTTTTAAAACTCTACTTTGTGCTATAATGGGAAATAGACACTGAAAAAAAAGAAATAATCAGTTTTTACAAACCTATTTGCAATTATTTTTTGCGTTGACTTCTTTACTTTTCTGCCTACTCCAGGACAGGATTAGATAAACAAATTTCCATAGAACAATTTAAGTGTTGGGAAAGCATTTCTGCTGTGGCCTGTCTTGTCATACTCTAAACCAGCATGTTTTTTAACATTGCCTCAAAACAAGCTCTATCACAAAAAGCATTCATATTTCATGAATGATCGTACAAAAAGCATCTAGTCAAAGGATGGGTCCTGTATCCTGTGGATGGGTAAGCAACACTCCCTTAGGTAATCAATAGTATGAACTCTGAGTTCCTCTTCCATAGTGGGAAAAAGGCCACTGTACCAGTTTCATCACATGTTTCCAGAAAGGTATCTCGCCACAGACATGGTCTGCTCTCATCCTCTGCATTAGTGTTTTCTCTTTTTCCCATTGTCCAGAATTATCCTGGATGACACAGATAATAAACTCAACCTTCCAGCATCACACACAAAATCAGATGTTTTGGCTGTTCCTCAACCACAAAGGCTTGTGAGTGCAAGTGACCAGGCTCCTCGCCACCTCATCCCTGAAAACCACTGCTCCTTCAGTCCCCTGAGAACACCGAGGAAGCCATCCAGGCTGAACTTCAGATGGAAATATTTATATTAAGTAGATTATTTCCAGCCAAACATTCAACATATTCAGATCGTGTCTGTCTGCTTCGGGGAAAGCAAATGTTCTGCAAGAGGAGGGAAATCAAGAGAGGGAACAGAAAAAAAAACCAAACCACACCCCCGTCTTCTGAATCAAAAGCCAGAGACAGGCCTGGTCCTTCCCTTCAGAGACCTGAAAGAGAATGAAGGGAAAGTCTGAGACTTCCTGCCTTTGTAATGAGTTTACTAATTAAATGTTAATTGTGGGCCGTGACTGACCAACATTTAAATGAGGCCTCGGAGCCAGGAATTGGGCTATTGTGGTCGAATTGTTTACATGGACAGGAAAATGGCTCTCTAAACATTGGATTCCTGCACGCTGGCCAAGCTCTGGAGGAAGCTCCACGTGCAGCGCTCCTGGGGATCATGCCTGAGGACTGCTCCCGTGGACATGCCCCATCCTCACACAGCAAGTAATCACACGTGCTCCTGGACGTCTCCAGCTTTCTCCTATTTCCTAGGACAAGGTGGCTTCCACGGCAACCTGAAAAGGGGATGTCATCACCATGCAGTTGAGCAACACTGGTGCTGCCAAGGGGTGCATTTCTCTAAGGTAGACAGGAGGTTCCCCACCTCATACACCGTGGCTGGCGATTAGAGGATATTTGTGCCTTATACTGAGATTAGAAGTGGTTTGTGGCAGGAACTCTGCTTTTTTTCATCTGTGTTCAGTGCAGAAAGCAGCAGTATGTTCACAGTCCCAACTGTTGTCAAATGTATAAGTATGAACTACCCTTCATGCTTTAATGCTTCCCTCCTTTCTTTACTCTTCATAGTCTCCATGTATTCAGACTGGCAGTTGAAACATGTTATAGTCTGGATTCTGATACATCCTCTATAGTTTGAGTTGACTTCATGTCTTTGGGACATTCAGCTTTCCTCACTCCTTCACTTTCCTTTTTATCTTACTTCCCTCTGACAGCTTGAAGAGCCTTTTCCATATCCATCATTCACATCACCTTCTGCTCCTTATCCGAAATCCTCTTGCTAAGGTACAGTGGGTACTGTTCAGCCCTGGACTCACATGGGTCAGTTGTTCAGCACTTGTTCCTTCTGGCTTTGCTTCACTACATATCTCAAAATCCAATGCAAAATAAGCTAAGCATCCTATTAGTCCCTATCTTCGGTTTCCGAACCACATTACAGGTGGTTTTTGAAGAATTCATGTTTTAGTCAGCCTACTTGCATTTCTCTAAAAACATTTCAGTATAGTAGTACGATATGAGGAGACAAAAAATGATTTTGTAGTGCCAGAAGCCTAGGATTTTTGCTGTATTTCTTGCATATCCATTTCTCCCCTGAAGTTTTCAACCATGCTGATTAAAATTGACCACACCACCTTAGGCTTGGTGACTGCGATTAAGATTCATCCCTACCAATTCTGATAAATTTGGCCTGCTAAATTCTAGTTGAACTTTCACCCTCCTGCTGAGCTTTCCCTTTTATTTGTGTGTTTAAGTCATACCTTTATATTGTTGGTAGTTCAGATTTGAAAATGTATTTGACCATTCTATCTAGGGGAAAGAAGGAAAAAAAATAGTCACCTGATTTACCAATTAGCCTTCTATTTTATTTTAGAAATTGATGTCAGGGTAGTGAAGTGATAGCCTAAGCCATGCTGAAAGGTTCTATTAGTTTTGGGGTAGCCACGATGTTAAGCAATTCCAGCTTACCTGGGAAAGGTCAGATAAGTCTTAGCGATAAGGCTCATGGCTGAATGTAGTGCTTTATTGTGGAACAGCTTCAAGCTGTATTAGCCAACAGTGACTTAAACTAGTAAACTGGGTTCCCATCAAGTCCAAATTAAGCTCTTGTACTGAAAGGACCCATTGGATTTCAAATACTGAGAACTGTAGCAAAACCATCCTTCTTATTGTCTCTCCCCCTCAAAGAAAACAAAAATTTGGGCTTTGGTTTTGGTTTGATTTTTATTCTAATCTAACAGTGAAGATTAAGAGCTTCTTTATTCATGGAATCGAAGGAAGCAAAATGCCTCCACATTGTCCCTGCTCTTTGGAAATACCAAGAGGCCAAAGCATGGCAGAAAGCATGAGAAGCCTCCAGTGTCCCTCAGCTTAGGGATTTGGTTCAGTGGCAGTGGCAGCCCTGTCGTACCACATCCTGAACTCATCTTTCATAAAACCCTTTTGCTAACATCAAACAAAAGTGATGCTTCAAGTAGTTCATTTTGGTTATTTCGCTTGAGTATGTTCCAGTTTTACGTGAAGATGCTCAGAACAGTCTTTGCTGTAATATGATCTGGTCATAGTGTTGGTGAAATTCTCTGCTGGGATCAGCATCACTAATACCAAGGAAGTAATTTACTGGGATTACTGGTTGTCTACTCTCTTCTATTTAAGGAAACTTGTATCAAAGAAACTGTTTCCTGTTTCCTCCCTGTTTGAGAGTAACACAATGATTTCAATGCAGTTCCTTCTGACTGTCAGAACTGCATCAGATGAACTATGCACATTCCTACATATCCATTTGTCTGCAGAAGAAATGACTTATGTTTCTTCTTAAATTATAGCCTTCATAGTCATCCAGATTTATAACAGGACAGGAGCAGAGGGCACCTAGGAGGAACTATTGCCACTACTATGCAGATGAACCACTGACCTAATGGTGTCCAAACTCATTGCAACAAATTTTGGAGCATCTAAGTGAGGTACATAGTCAGCTCACACTTCCCTTATCATGAGAGGGACAGGTGGAGATGATAGTGTCTTAATTAGCCATGGTTAAAGCTGAAAAATCCTCTGTTGGAGTCTTTACTGACACATGTGCTGTGGTGATGACTGAATCCCAGAATCATCACAGAATCCCAGAATGGTAAGGATCAGAAGGGACATCTAGAGATCATCCAGACCAACTCCCTGCTAAAGCAGGTTCCCTTCAACTAGAGGGGACAGGAATGTATCCTGACAGGTTTGGAAACCTGCGGAGAAGAGGCTTCAGAGCTGTCGAGGTTTAGGCCCATCAGGGAACAAAGACCACGATTAGCCTCAAGTACCGAAGAGGCTGAGAATTGCTCAAGGGCAGGGAGGGCTTAATTGCCGCTTAAGGTTCAGGACAAAGCAGACCAGGCCACTCGGTTTGGGGAAGAAAACAGAAAATAATTTAATGCAACATCAACTAAAACATACCCACAAAAACCCAAAACATAACCAAAACGAAACAACACAGAGGAATACGTCAATGAAGAGTCCAACCAGCCTTTTTAAGAACACCTTCCTGCCACACCTCCCCTCTTCCCGGGCTCAGAGCCCTGATCCCGAGGTTTTTTCCTTGCCCCCGCCTGAACGGTTCGGGGGGGCAGGCAGTGGAGGTCTCAGTCAGTCTGCTCCCAATAGCTTCTGCCGTCTGTCCCTCCTCAGGACGGGTGAACTCCACACCAGTCCTCCCTGCAAGTCCGTGGGGTAACTCACACACACAGCAGCCCTGCACGGGTTGCTCTGACGTGCACCCATTCCAAAGGCTGCAGCTCCTCTCTGCCTCTCGTGTGGGGCTGCTCTGCGACGTGCAGGCTCTCCAACACGGCCTGGGCCATGGCCGTCTCCCCACACAGTCCCTCGCCCGTCTGGGCTCACTCACATGGAGCTGCTGGTGGCTCTCAGTCCTGCCACGGATCTCCATAGGTTTCAGGGGCACAGCTTGCATTCTCGCCACGGCCTGCAGAAGGGTCTCCGGTCTACTGCTCCTCCTTCCTTCCTCCTCTGGCTGAAGGGTCCGCGTGGTCGCCTCCATCTTGTATCCCTCTTCCACCTCCTGACCCGCATTCCAAATTCCCGTCCCCTAAATAGTGCTGGCAGAGGCGCCAGATTGGCCCAGCTGGGCCGGAGGTGGGTGTGAACCCAGGAGCTGGGGGAGGGTCCGCAAACTCTTTACCGGGTCTTCACTGCAACCCGCTCCCCCTGTTACTAAGCCAAAAGCTGCTCCTTGCTAAACCAGAACAAGAGCTTTTCTGGGCAGCTTGTACCAGAGCTCTGAGGAAGCAGAAGAGGAAGAGGAAGCATAGACTGCAGCAACAACTCTCGTCATTTGTTGTTCTTATTGTTTTTCAGTGGTGGTTCCTTTAAATTTTGGGTTCTGTTGTTTACAATGTTCTTTATTTTAGAGTTGTAGAGATAATATGCACATCAAGAAATATCCATTTAATATTCCTTGTTCCAATAGATATGATTTGACTGTTCTCTGTGTAAATATATCATGGTTGTTTGGAACATGATTCTCCTTGTGCTAGGGACAAGTCTTATTTTTCAAACATAAACCTACCCATAAACTCAAGGCAAAACCCTGGGAAAGGTACCTGGCAAGAAAAAAAGTCTTCTCAAGCATTTAGTGGGTTAGGTTCTGTCTCTTGACACCTTACCTTAGTTTTCCAGGGTGAGAGCTTGGGACCTCAGGGTAGTGGCAAGGCCTCAGATAAGGGAGTAGCAGACAGGAGCCTGCCACTAAACATCATGTTGGAGTAAAACTGTCAGACTGGCATTAATCCATGGCTGCAAGCATTACCCATGACTATCAGTGTGCTGTGCAATACAGACACCACACTCCCTGGAGATGGGACAAGAAGGTGAGATTCAGAATATACCTGCTTGAAAAACACAGATCCTAAACACCTGGGCCACAGGAACACTACAAAGCCTCAAAGCAGACACTTGGTCCACAATATAGCTGAGTCATTTAGGTTTCCCCCAACTGAAGATGCCTCTTACCCATTTTGATACACTAGCACCAGCCTAAAAGATCTTCTGAACATTTCTCTTACTGCCTCCCATTCTAGCTAGGCTCAGAGCCTTGAGGACATTGAAAGCATCTAACCTTGCTGACACTGCATCATTCCTACCTGAAGGTCTATATAAATTGACCATCTTACAGCCCCAATCCCAAGTTTCTCAAAGTCACTATGACATTAGGAGGTTTTAGCCCTGCTTCCCAGATAGGGAGACAAGATACAGGGAGGTGGAAGATGGTGACACAGGCCCATGCTCCCTGGCACAGCAGGAGCACAACTGCATCAAGGCAATGCTCAAGGCAGATCTGGGAGACCCTGTGAGAAGGAGGAGCATTTCCCTGGCTCGAGTAAGATGCTGCCAGTGCAGTGTTCCATAGCCAATGGCATAGTTTGGCAATCACCTGAGTACCTCTGTATGCCTCTGCCTTGACTTGAGAAGATATCCTGCTAAAGAAAGATATCAAAGCAAATCCTGCATCAATCTCCTGTTATAATTTCCTAGCACAACTCACAGACATTTCCAACTAAAATCATTAAATCAAACACAATTGCAAGTAAGTAAACAGTTGTCACAGGACCCTTAATCTCAGGAGAAGGAGGTGTTGGCAGACTGCCAAAGAGATGTTGCCTCAGCAGCAGAAATTTTCCCTCTAGCAAGAGTAACCCTGACCCTGCAGAATTCTATCTCACTTTGTAGACACAGTCATATTCACGCTGCTCATCACAAGGGCCTTTTTGAAGTATCTCACCTCTTAGAGTGTGTAAAGTGAAGAAACTGATGAGCAATTCTGACCACCTAGCACCAGAGTTGTCAGACCATCATTATTCCTACAGTCAGTGGAGAAAAGTAGTCACATCTTGATCACACAGACTATTGGTTATTATTAATAAGGAAGGCCTCCAGGCTATGATGTCCTACACATGGCCCAGGGACACCATCTGCCTGAGCCAGACCCAAGTCTATCTTGCTCAGTGTCCTTCTCCATCCAAATCCTAAGCCAGAAGACAAGGACACCAGGAGGAAGAAATTAAAAGTTTTACAACAGCTGACTGTCAGCTAAATATTCTGTGACTCCCATCTTACTCTCCTCCTTAGTGAAAGATAGAAGGAATAATTCTGTATTAAATCTTTTTACTACGCAAAAGAAGTTGTTTAGACACTTCAAATGATTTTGGTAAACTCTGGTTACTTGGTTGTCAAAACATTAAAGTCAGGGAAAAATCAAGAACAGGGAAAAGAAAAATAAATTAGTGCTTTTTTTATTATTATTATTTTGGTAGTGAATGTGAAGTGACCCAGAAAATCAATTATTTGCTTTAATATAGAGCTATAATCCTCTCTAACAGCTAGAGTTTAGCTTAAGCCCTGAAGTACCAGGTTTAATATGCTTTCAAATAGTTTTATTGTCTTTAATTATGGTTTGCATTGTTATCCTTGGTATCTGTATAAATAGCCAATCTGTTTTTTAATGTGGTTTCCTTAGGGAACAGACTACATGGGATGACACTGTCTGTGCCTTTGCATCTCTCTACCTGTTCCACAGTGTGACCTTATGAGTCTAGACCAATTTCAACCATATTT
Organism: Colius striatus; assembly: GCF_028858725.1. NCBI lineage: Eukaryota > Metazoa > Chordata > Aves > Coliiformes > Coliidae > Colius > Colius striatus. Next base: position 202,487,917 of record NC_084759.1, read on the forward strand.
GACAGAGAAGCAGATATACCAAGTTATTAGGTCCTGAAAGGCTTAATTATAAGAGTAGCCTGAAAGCAGAACAGAGTGACCACTAAATGAATGATGTCAAGAAAGCTGCACAGCAGGAAAATCTCATAGAGGTGCAGTTATGACAAAGATTTGACCAATATTTGCACTTTATATTTAAGGAAATACCTGGGAAACTAAATCCACAGAACCTTCTTTTGCTTGGCTTAGGCCAAGATATTTATTTAAACCCCATGATTTGCAAATTTTGGTAGCAATTTTTTTCCCCAGATTAGCTGCCTGTTGATAGTACAAACATCATCACACAGAGGTTTCAGATGTGCCTTTTCTGTCTCATCCCACTTAGTTAGCATATGGCAAATGGTAAAGGATGGAGACTTTTCTAGACAGTTGTAAAAAAACCCAGAGATCTTTCGAACCTTGTATGACTCAGTAGAAGTCATTGCAGGAATGGATTTGATATATACAGACTGAAATTTTTTTTTCTGCAGCACTTAGAAGATGGAAAAGTCTGAGAAATTGAAGAATTTACAGAAAGATGCACTTGCAATGCATGTTCATTTGAAATCTGATCCATACCTCGTGCATTTTGTTGTGTGCCTTCATTCATTTCGCACCTACTTCCTATGTCAGTTACAATTGCACCTATTACATTACTGTCCTCCTGCCTTCTTGTTAGCTCAGTGGTAGTGTCTATTTTCTAATGTAATGCACACATTTAGCAGCTATACGAGTAGCCTCCACAGAAGTTAATTTAAACAGCATGCATTTGCATTGGAGGTCTCCTTTCCAAATACTTGCCAGGCCCAGTGCTGCTTGGTGTATATGAATTAATGGCATCACTGCCTAAGGTGCAGAAGCTCTGAGAACTCCTCTACTGCACTGTAATGATTCAGTTCTTATTATATTGAGATGATTAAGACCACAAGTTGGGGAAAAAAAAAATAAAGTGTTTAAGTGCACATTAAACATATGCTTAAGCCTTAATGGTGATAGTAATAACAACACTCCCAACTGGATAGATCTAAAATACGGGAGAGAAATCTGGATTACCTACAGGAATCATATATTTATATCCTAAATTAGAGTGCAATGAAAGATGAGATGAGATCAAATAGATTTATACCAGCTTCTGTAGTACTAAATTTTCAGTAGTAACCACAGGACAGTGGTTTTTTTTAATTCCTATATTTTAAAGCTATTAGTAAAAAGTAAACCATCTGATTTGATTTCCTGTTCCATCTCAGCCAGTTAGGCCTGTACTTAGTGAGTTACTTGTGTTAGACTAACATATTTCTCCCTGGAAGGTGACTGAATTTAAATTAAGTAGCATGCATCAGGAAATGGAAGCTCCATCATTCCTTTCTGTAGTTCCTTAATCAGCCTCATTGTTAAAAAGATATGTGCCTTATTTCTAAGATGAACACGTCTAGCTTTCATATCCACGATTCTTGTTATCTGCATTCTGACAGATTAAACTGCCCTTTCGTATCTTGCATTTCCTCTATTATGCAGTGTAATCAAAGCATTTCCCAGTCTTCTTTCATACAGGCTAACTAAATCAAGTTCTTCATTTCTTAGGCCATTCAGCATTTTCCCCAACCCTCTAAGCCTTTAAATGATTCTCTTCTGTGCCTCCTCCACATCTGCAGCATCCAACCCAAAATGGAAGTCTCACATCATATGCACAGAATTCCTGATCTGGGAGAGATTAGACCTCCTGATCTATGGTAAGAGATTCTTCCAGAAAGTTCTGGCTCGGGCTAATTTTATCCTTTTATTCTGATTTTTTTCTTTCCCTGACAAGCTTTTTAGACTCAGATAGTAAGGACAGATAGAGGAGCAATGGTAAGTGCAGTTATGCCAGCAGATGTGAAGGTGCAATAATCATTTTCAAGAGGACAGGAGCAACTTTGAGCCTCAGTTGCAGCCAGAATGTCTCATCTGACTGTGTCATCAGTCACCAGGGCAGGTCACCTGAGGAAAACTTGGGCTGGCCAGTTATTGTAAATTATATCAGACTAATTAAGCTTTGATTTACAGATGTCATTTTACATAGTCATTTTATACTTGGTAGAATGTGGTTTGATTACCTCTTACTGTTGCCTTATCTTCAATAGCTACAAATGCTATTAGCAATTGTGCAGCAACTTATTCATTTTTAACAATATAACAATAAAGCCTATACCATGGTTAACCATGCAGGAAATGTCACTTGCAAATTATCATTTCCAATTATTCAGTATTAATTTAAGGGACATGGTTATCAGTCCAGTTACAATTCTTTTCTTTATGTGACCTTCTATTTAATAACTAACAATTTCTTTTCTTTTCTTTTCTTTTCTTTTCTTTTCTTTTCTTTTCTTTTCTTTTCTTTTCTTTTCTTTTTTCTTTTCTTTTCTTTTCTTTTTTCTTTTCTTTTCTTTTCTCTTTTCCCTTCCCCTTTCCCTTTTTCTCTTCTCTTCTCTTCTCTTCTCTTCTCTTCTCTTCTCTTCTCTTCTCTTCTCTTCTCTTCTCTTCTCTTCTCTTCTCTTCTCTTCTCTTCTCTTCTCTTCTCTTCTCTTACCTTCCCTTCCCTTCCCTTCCCTTGTCCTCTCTTCTCTCTTTACTTTTTCTTTAATATTCTCTTCACTTTGTAGAATAAGAAATTGAGTGCTTATTTCTTAGAAAGATTTCATACTTCTCGTCTAAAGGGCAGGTGTTTTGAAATCACAGAAATGGTCTAATTAAGTTCAATGAGAGGAAGCTGATGTCCGTTTAGGAAAGGCTGAAAAGCTTACTTATGTGCTGTGTGAGATTCCAGTAATTGATTTAACCATCTAGACATGACTAGCAAATAAACCAAGGGGTTTTTTTGAGAAGAGGAAGGGGAAAAAATAATCCAAGAAAACAAGTTGTTGGAAAAGCATTATATTAATCACTCTGAAAGCTTTAAGAGCTCCAGTCCGTCCAGGCTGTCCAGGGCAGGAGAACTGGCCAAGAAAACCCCTGCCCTTAAAAATAGCCTCCAGTGACCTTCTTTGCCCATGGTACCTGTCTCATCTCTCTGGAAGGAGTCATGAGCTTGGAGGTACACAGCTTCTTGTCTTCTGTCTACACTAATTCAGGAGTGCCTCATCTTGGTTCTTATTCCTCAAAGGCTCTGCCACCACCCTCAAATCTGTCTGTGATTAATTGAGTAGCACATCTCTACCCAGCAGAGCTGTAAGATATCTAGGTCATGTTTCTAGGAGGGATAAAACCAGGCTTTCTCAGAGCTGAACTGTGAGCTTTCGCTTCCTAAATGACTGTTCAAACCAGTGGGCTATTAAGCAAGGGAGATAAGACACCACTGGCTGGGTTTTCAAAGCAAAGAAGTTAAACCAGCATTTTGTGAGGGTCCTGATCTTATTAGAATATTTTAGGCAAACTCTGAGAAGACCCACACAGCCAGAAAACCAAAGTCTTTTTCCACCTAGCCCAGGAGTCTAATGGGGATTAGAGGAAGGCCAACTCTCCCATTACTAAATTAAGTGGCTAAGAAGAAATGGGACATTTACTATCTGGAATTGCCTACCTTCTTCCATCAACTACAGAGGGAGCCCAAAAACTGGCTTAGACCAAAGACCCAAATGTATATAAATAAATAAGTTACACCCTCCTTTTGGAGGCTCAGTTCCCTATTTATAAAATGATTACTTCCTTCCGTCACGGGGTTATTGTTAGGATAAACCTAACTGAGAGTTTCTTTCGTACTCTTAGGATGAGGTCAGAAAGTATCCACAAGCAGCTCTGCCCTGGGAAAGAAAATAAATTGAGAAAAAAAATCATTTCTTTGCTCTAGGAGAAGAAGAAAGGAGGATTCTTTCTTTGTTTAGTGTTTAATGCATAAGCTTTCTTCTCTTCAGATCCAGATTGTTCATCAGAGTCAATGACCACTGATATAACAGAGGTGGAATATCCTCTTCACACTGATAGATTGGAGGATATTAAATGCCTCTGTAAGAACCACATGATTCTTTCCATATCTACATGATGAAGAGCCAGGGAAGACCTTATCTGAGTACCCAGGGACATTAAGATTAAGCAGATCTACAGGACAAGATCCCAAGAACTTGCAGAGATCTGGGAGAAGCAAGGGCAGCTTAGGCTTATGCAAGACCAGACTCAACATAGGGTGTGCAGCAGCAGGCATTGTTAACCCATCAGCAAAGGGTGGCAGGTCCCCTCCACGCTTGCTCAGGAAGTTTTGTGTAAACATAAGCTCCTCTGTGGTCACTGAGTTTGAAACGATTATTCCCACAAACAGACCAATAGAAAGCAGAAATAGACTGAACGTGTATTTTTCAGTTTGTGGTCTCCCCTGGGTTTAAATACAGAGAGAGAGTTTACAAAATGAATGACAACATTACACCTGAAGATGATTAGGAAACAAGATAAGCTACCCTTGCGTTTATCTTTGACAGCCATTACAACATAACATAGCCAATATATAGTTCAATCAGTTCTGATGACACTTTCTTTCTCTGCTTATGATAAGAACCGTTAGGTTTAAATCCTGCCAAGTAAAACCAGCCTAGATATTGGCAGTAGTGATAAGACTGGCTCTGCCTTTGGGCTAATAATAGGTGATACACCTATTGTTCATAAAGCATTTTGCAAATGTTAATGATTTTTATTATAATTTTCTTCTAATTTACAAAGACATTCATTGAGGTATTCAGGCAACTAAATGTGCCACTAGGCAGTAATGGATTTTTAAAAAGTCCTTTGGGCATTTAGCTGCCACTGAGAGTCAAGAGAGCACTTGAACCCACATACAGATCCTGCTAGGTAGCTACTGCCTAAACACTGAGTGATTCATTTCTCACACACTACTGCAGCATCCACATGAAGGTAACAATGTACCTTGGACTGTCCTAAAGCCCAAGGAGCTTGTAATCTGAATACAGGAGGTAAACAGGAGGAAAACAGGGAAGCTCACATACAGGAGGTAAACAGGGAAGCTCACAGGACCAATGAGCCAGCTTTGGTCAACACAAAACACCATGCCCACACAGAGTGGTTTTCAAGCTCTCTGCTGTCAATCCTTGTGCAATTAGCTCTACATCAGTTAGTGTGGAACTAATGTCACGTTGCTTAGGCAGCTAAAACTGCTGTTCCTAAATACAGGGTTAAAGCCAAATTAACTTTCACTACTGACTCATTCCTACTTTTGTCCTAACTTTTCAGTTTTCTCAGAAGCTAAGAAGGACAGGAGCACTCCTTAATGAACATTTAAAAAGCAACAAATTGCATTTCTGTCCTTAAACCTGCATGATTTCAGGCTCTCCTATGCATCAGCATTAGCACTACTGAGCTGCACAAGGGCAGGGGTAAGACTGGAACTGGGGCAGATAGGTTGTCTCCTGAGGTGCCCATTTCTTTTTGCAAGATTCCCATGGCTGCAATCAAGGAGCTTAGACTGATGCCCAACTTCCAGGGATGTAAGAATAATTGTTATTCCTAGAGAAATAAGTCAGAGAAAACCTAACACATCAGCTCACTCTTTTTCCACCAAATCAGAGACAGGAGGACCGATTGGGACTCTGTGTAGTTACACCTCACTAAACATTCCTCAGATAATCAGATAACCATAACGCTGTTCTGGTCCATTAATGTGTCATTTCAGGAGATTGTCAGGATGTTTACTGGCTAGCTAAGGCTAGCAAGGTTGGGATTTTTCTGCCAGTAAGCATGGAAAAGAAGCTTACCCATTCAGTTACTTGGAATTCGGATGTAATTTTCCCTTCTCATTGCTATGTATCAAGAGAAGAGGTAAATACAGCAACTGTCATTTATACCACTAATGGAACTGAAAATGAATGTGATCCAGGGCAGTAATCAATGCCTTGTTCATAGAGATGAATTATGACTTAGTCAAACAATATGACCTTTAATTGTCTGCAAATGTAATTTCCAAAAGTCTCCCATGTACAGTACATTAATATCTATCATTGAGCCCTCCTTATGCAGACACAGTTTTTAAACCAAAATCACAATTCTGTGCCAATTTGACACCAGCAAGAAGCCTGGATATTCACCAGCCTGGATATTCAGAAGCACTGCTTCTTCATATCCGGAGGAAATGGAAACTGAGTTATTTGACAGTGGCAGAGGAGGGAAGGACCGCCCCACACTCTTCATGTGGCATATAGCTCTGTGAACCTGTACACAACATTAAGAGCGTCGGGTATGCACGTAGACAGGTACTTGAATCCTATGAAGATGACAGCACAGATATCAACAGTATATCCTTCCACAGGATGCTTTTTACTGACAGATCTCACACAGAAAAACCTCACTAACCTACATGGAGGCAGCCCTAACTAACTGTCTCATCGTGAGTATGGAAATACAGCAGTGAATGAGATATTCCAAGTAAGTTTCTCCCAAAACTAAATGAATGTCCAAATATTTAGCCTTTTTATTTTATGAACTGAGCAATGTATTTTTGCTTAAAGACATGGAAAAATAACCCACGAGCTTTTGTAAAATCATAAGCCTGGTGGCAATATTCCAGATTTGTCCCAGTCAAAATAGGAAGGCCAATTATCCTATCTTAGCAGACTTACCACTTTCAAGCACCAGTGCAGACAATCTCCTGTTGGACTCAATGATCTTAGGGGTCTTTTCCAATCTAAATCACAGAATATTAAGGGTTGGAAAGGACCTTGAAGGATCATCCAGTGCAACCTCCCCTGCCAGAGCAGGACCACCTAGAGTAGGTCACACAGGAACTCATCCAGGTGAGTTTGGAATGTCTCCAGAGAAGGAGACTCCACAACCCCTCTGGGCAGCCCCTGCCAGTGCTCCCTCACCCTCACACTGAAGAAGTTTTTAAATGAAACAAAATGATTTTATGATTCTATGGCTTCATGAAATATGATTTAGCTTTACTTGCAGTACTGAGCAGAAGCATAAAGACTGAAAATGTAGCACCCAGTAACAGGACAAAGGGTAACAGGCACAAGCTGGAACACAGGGAATTCTACTGGAACATGAGGAGAAACTTATTTGCTGTTGAGGTGAGGGAATCCTCGCTTAGGCTACCCAGGGAGGGTGTGGAGGCTCCTTCTCTGGAGGTTTCCAAACCTGCCTGGACACGTTCCTGTGCCCCTTGATCAAGGGGAATCTGCTTTAGCAGGGCTGGATGATCTCTAGAGGTCTTTTCCAATCCCCACCATTCTGTGACTCTGTGGCTTACTGACATCTCCAGAAGTCTCTGATAAAACAATTTTTACATGGTTTTGACATTAGTTACATATCTCTCACATATTAATTCTCTGTTGTATTATAACATTGAGTTCATATTCATGGTGATGATCTTGTGGGATCTTTCTCTGCTGTTTCTCTTCATAAAGCTCATATAGATGTGTTAGGTCTGGGATACTTGAACAACCTTGATTTTAAAAAGGCTGGTGCTGAAGAGAAACAAAGAAAGAGGTACAAATGGGCACACAGGCAAAGTGAGTGTCTTAAACTTTCTGCAAGAAAAAAAATGATAGCAAAGAATTAAGAAGAGATTAGGAGAAAATTGTTTAGTATCTACAAAGGACAGGTCTTCAATCAAATATTCTATTTTTTCATTGCATTTGAAGGCAAGGAGGCAGAGTAGCCTTTAAAAAAATAATTTGCAGACTTACTGTGAAAGATGTATGAGATGTGGTAATATGACTTTACCAAAATGGTGCAGCTGATTCCATCTCCCTGTGAGTGGGCAACAGAAAAAGCATGAAGTCTGCCACCCCACCCGTGACCTCAGTGAGGTGCTAAGCTCAGTGCTCAGTAAATGCTATTTATGTGTCAAAGAATCCCTGAGAAGGAACTTGGCTTTACTTTTCTCATGTGCTCCTGGATCACTTTCTACTTTCATTTCTGGATGAATGTTTTCAATCCCAGAAAGCCTCCAAAATAAGATACTCAGGTCACCTGCTTTGTAGGAGATGGAACCTGACTTTTTTCTTTATATTCAGACGATCTTGATACTTAAAGCTGGAATGCCTCAGGTTCTTCTGCCAGTAAGAACTATTATCCTCTTGCCTTCTCAGCTTGGCCAATGAATGATAACACTGGAGTCTTGGTAAACGGTCATTCCACATGTGTTAGTACAGTTGGTCAAAAAAAAAGCAAGTTCTGTTATTTTCTTAGATTTAGTATTTGTATGGATCAACAGACACATCAAAATATTCTGCACTAGCCACATGTGTGGGCAGAGAAAGCCCTGAGAAAAGAAATATGTTTTTAAAAGTAAAACAAATAAAAGAGAGGGGAAAGGAGAATTTATTTCATGCCGTGTGGCAGAGCTAAGAAAGGCAATACAAAAGTCCAGATTTACAAAGTTGGTAAAGCCTCCAGATGCTCTTTCAGTTTTCCAGAAACCAGTTCAGATATCGAGTATTGAACTCAAATCTTGCAAATCTCTGTGCAGTGTCTTTCTCCAAAACCAATATACCTCCTCAGTATTCCTCTTAAAGAAATGATCACAAAGCACAGGAGACATTCAGCAAATTAAAAACATATATGGTCATGAAAACCAGGTGATCACATCCGTAGCTATTTCTTCTTTTGTCATTCACAATGCTGGGTGGAGGAGCACTAAAATCTATTTAAACAAGCAGAAAGACAGGGTGGTGAAGAAAGCCATCAGTCTGGAAATTAAGGTAAGAAATGGCTGCTGCGAGATCAAGATTTGTACTACCACTCTTGGAAGACTAAGAGCCAATCGACACCAATAGGTATAGTTAGGATCCTTCCAATACACATCCTCCCTTCTCAGCTTCAAGATTTTATCCCAGGTGTCTTTTATGGTATCATTCCTAAACTAGATAAATGCAAGTCAGAGATAACTCAAGCCAAATGTTTCAGTCAGAATTATCAAATTTATTCTTTCAGAAAACAGTGATTTCATCTCATCAATATTTAAAATAATAATAATTGCAACAAAACCTAAATATATTGTTACAATGAAAATTTCTTGAGTCAGGGGTTGTTGCCATATTTATAGCATTTCTGCTTTAGTCCAGGATTAAATTATAAATCAACACAGACAAGTCAAATCAATGACGTCAAAATGAAACAGTCAATTCCACTTATCCTATACATCATTTCAGAATTTTGGCTATGCAGGTGGTTTTTTCGTTTTCTTACCAACAGGAGACAGGAAAAAAAATCATGATTTGGAATCCCCCATGGTACAATAATCCTGACTTCCCATTCCAATTGCTCTGGTCTTGCACAATTTTCAGCTCAGATTTCCATCAGTTGAACTCTTGTCCTCACAGATACAGAGAATTACTTTCCTAACTTCCCATCTACTTGGGATAGTTCTAGGAAAATAATTGTTCAAAATACTTTTAACTCTTTAAAGCTACTTTCAAGCTTTTTACCAACCTTTGAGTTCCACCTCTGAATTCACATCTAGCTCATAGTCTAGTGAAAACCTCTTTTGATAATAGATAGGAAGACAGTGAGGCAAGGCTGCTGATACAGCACAGAATACAGTTAGTGCAGATGGATAATCTGTGTTTATTAATTTTTTATCAGGTCCTTTCTTCTACTCATTCTGAGCAAAGAACACAAGTATGCATTAAAAGAGAAGCAGATTAGCAGATTCACTGGACTCTGGGAGGCCACACTCCCACTTGAGGCTGAACATGAGTCTAAAATTAAAGTTAATCAAATCCAGACAGATTTACAAAAGTTTTTAAATGCCTGAAGATGCAAACAATGTAACTTTTCAGCCTTTATTTTAAGTGCATCTTTTCTTTCATTAATTTCTACCATGAGTGAAGACAGGACTGACTCGGTCAAACCTCTGCATAGCTGGGCATACTACGCAGGCAGATAACACTGCTGCTTTAATTTCAGCATCATAGCTGGGGTGGTCTCAACTCACACACTTTTCTCCCTCCTCCACTTCTACCTACAAGCTCCCACCACTGTCTTCACCTCCTGTGGCACCTCAGGTCCCTTTCTTAGCCAGACCAGCTCTCTCAGCTGGGAGAAAACTAACATGGCAATAAGACTAAGATGTTTTTTGACAGGTTACAGAACAGCGGTAGCTCAGCGCAAGAGTTGAGTGCATTGCAGCAAGTAAAGGGGGTGGATTATCTGGTGGTACCCAGGGACAGGAGAGAAGGAAAGAAGGAATGCAATTACCGCTTCCACAAGCACTGAGCTGTTAGATTAGCATGCAGTAACACTACGCCACACAAAAAGTCATGTAATTGTTTCTCACACCCTGGTTTCAGAGTAAAATTCAACCTGAAGAAGCTTTGTCTTTTGACAAAAATAACCACAAAGTTCAAAAGGGTATCTTTTAATGTTTTTAGAAGACGATGCTGAATAATAGATGTGGCTTCATGTTTGAAACTTTGCCTGTTTAAACATGATATGACCACAATCTTGTTTTTGCACTTATAATTCAGTTAGAGAAAGTAACACTGAGAAAAATAAATCTGGAAACGTTTGTTAATGACTATGTAAACAAGAAATGCTTGCTTCACTCAGCCATTTACATGTCTCTTTTGCAATATACTCAGGGAGTATAACATGCAGTACCAAGTGAACTATTACTGCAAGGCCTGGATATTCCTAGATGGATATTTTTTCACTGCTCTCTGGGAATTTTCAGCCAGGCTCAGCAAGTTATACTTCAACAATACATCAACAAGTACATATGATGCTTCAATCATTTTGGCAGACTCAACCTGATAAACTGATGGGAACAAAAAGGTTTCTTCCAACTAATTACTCAGCTATTTTACCACTTAGTACAACAAAGTGTGCCACAGATAAGTCATAATTTGATTTTGAAAGCTGTAAAACAAAAGTTTTCTAAAACTTTTCCTCATCCTCCAAAAAGGTTTCAGAATTACAGAAGAGATCTCATTTTGTCTGTCCTCAGTGCATGCTGATGCATGTTTTCACAAGATGAGAACTGAGAAGCTTGTTAATATTTTCCAGGATTTCAAGGTTTCTTTTTGTATCTATTATTTTACATTTGCTACTTTTTACAGTTCGGAGGATGACTACCCAAGTCTGCTGAACCGTACATCTCAATAGTTAGTAGGAACTGCAGCTTCTTGCAGCTGGTCTTCTTGTGAATTGGACTTTAAAGAGAAATATGCAAGATCTGGAGCTGGTATAACTGAGCAATGCTTCAATTACCCTTGCAGTTTTCATTCTAACTGTAACAAATCTGCTCTTTAAAAAGCAATAGACAATAATACTAAGACAGAAAAAATCCTTCTTTAGGATGCAACAAAGATGGCTTTCATTTGTGTCTGACCTGAGCAGAGATTTTTATCTACCTTCAGAAGCCAAGTTTCAGATGCCAGACTTCCAGATGAAGCCATGTTAAGGGCAAAGAGGAGGGGTTACTGTTTTGAGGTGGGGAAATGTACTTCTTAATATTCAATTCATGTATAGTCCATGAACAAAGGGTTGAATTTTTTCCCCCTCTGGCAGCTGAATCATGTTGTACTGTAAATAATGTGTTACAGTGCAGCCCTCCTCCTTTCTAAGGAAAAAGAAAAAATATCAACTTCTCTCATAGTGAGCTGTGCTGATATTATTACTCATTAACTGCATCAGCACAGATCTACATTAGACACTTGTCAAAATCCCTGCCAAGAGAAAGTTTTCATTTTCATCAATTTATTTTTAGGAGATCAGCTGGGAAATCCAGTGACTGGCTGAGTAGAGACCTTGAGTTTGGAGTGGAAAACCACTTTTTCAAAATGTACTTCAGGTTCCCTCTATCTATAAGTGAAACCTCTCCCTGGGATCTTATCTTGACCAGGCTAGGCAAGAAGAGTTATTTTCTTCCCAGGATGCTGGGACTCTGTCCAGTTCTAAATAAAAAAACCCAGTTAGCATGGTGGCACAAGTGAAAAGGATGGTGGACAGTTCAGGTCACCTCCTGCAGGGATCTTGCAGTGTCATGGAGACAAGGAGACATTGGTCTTGAATTAACCACCATATGGTTTCTCTCACATGCTGCTCCTTAGGATAAGCTATCCACACATGATCCTCTATACTCAATGAAGAATATGGCACCTCTGAAAGTTTATTAAGCCTAACTCTCAGTCATTTAATTTAGGATGGGAAAGTCAAGGAATGGCCATTGATCCCCATCAATTATAGAGAAGATCTAGCGTGACCTAAACTTCTACCTGAGCAGAGGTGTTCACTCTGGAGTATGACTTGATGGTGTCCTTGTGATCTTGTCAAGTGACTGTGGCAAAAACCCATGGTTCTGCTCTGCAATGGGGAATGCAAACAAGTGTTTTAAAGTGATGAAAAAAGCACTGCTCCTCATCTCCTCTGGGCTAAGAATATTTCACTTTCCAGGACACTGAAAACTAAAAACTTGTTTGATTCTATGATATCCTACTAGTTGTGTCGGTTCTCCAGTGTCTAATATTGTTGCTGAGTTTAGACCAATGCCTTTCTCTTTGGGGTAACATCTCAACAAGAACATTGTTGTGTTCCTAGATTTTATAGAAATGTAACTATTCCTAGAGAGACGCTATTCCTCTTTGCTCCTCCTTTCCTCCAGTTTAATATAAATTAACAGATTAATGAACGACCAGCTCACTGACAGTGAAAGTGAATAATCTGTGTCTTCTTATGAAACTAGGCTTTTCTTTTGTCTTTAATTAGAAAAGGAAAAAATGACCAATAACAGGGACAAAATAACACAAGAGAAATCCAGTTTTCTGAGTGAAACTCTTCAGCATGCCAGTTTGACTTAAAGACTCTCAGGCTATTTGCAGTTCTTCATCTTCTCTTCTTCCCTGGATCCAAAACCTCAGATGCAATTGATCATATAGCAATATATATAGACTTCTTATGTATCACAGCAGGGCAGAAATCACAGCTTTGTGCTGCTTGTGATAGGTCTTGAAGAGGTCTCATGATAGGCACAATGTGCAGAAGAATATCTTGAACTGTCAACATTTTTGTTAATACTGATGGAAACTGTCAATAAGTATCATAAGTACTTCCAGAAGAATTCAGAAATCACAGAATCACAGAACCTTAAGGGTTGGAAGGGACCTCGAAAAATCATCCAGTCCAATCCCCCTGCTAGAGCAAGACCACCTAGAGCAAGACACAGGAACTCATCCAGCTGGGTTTTGAATCCATCAGAAGACTTTCATACTTCATCCATCCATAAGTCTTTTCAATATATATATAAAATTTTATATATATATGTATAAAAAATAGCTGAATATATCTATTCAGCTATTTCTATATAGAATAGCTGAAATTAGTGAAATTTGATCAATTAAAAAATATGGACTTTAGAGTAGCCACATAGTCCTTCCCAAGACAACCTAAATCAATCTAAGAATGTGTAGTTATATTTTCTCTGCCAAGCTGAGGGAAAAAACAAAAAATCTTATGTTTTTCTGTGCTGTTGAGCACTATTTGTGAAGTGCTTAAACTCTTCTGATCTTGTCTGATTTTTCAGAAACACTCTCCAATTCCATTCAGAAAACTGGTCCATCAGAAAAGATATTTCAAAAGATATTTTTTGCCACAAACAAATTGAATCAATGCAAGCTTCATCTAATGTTTTCAGTGTTCATATAGGAACTAACAACACTTGAGTTTACCTGTGTTTGATTTGACTAATAAAAGCCTTGTGGGTAGACAAAACTTTAGTTTTTCAGAATCTCTGCAACAATTAATTGTGTCTACAGAGCCAGTGACTCCATGTGATGAAGTAATTTAAAAAGAAAAAAAAAAAAAGGAACAACTGTTGCTGAAATTACAGGGACGAGTGTTTTTAATGCAAGTATTCATTCAGTACTGAAATAATAAAATATTCAAGTAAATCCAAGTGAAACATTAAGCAGAACTTTATGTATATGTAGGAGGGATGCCCCTGGGGAACGCAGTGTGGTTATGCAGCATTCAAATCGGACGTTAAACGCACACATGCAGAAATGCAAAGTTAAAATATTGTAAAGACTTTGCCATAAACCTGTCAGAAATCAGAGAAATTCAGAGTAATGATAATTCACTAGAGGTTTGATTCTTCTCTCACTCACGCTGGTATCACATCAGTATCATGCATTTGACATCCCTAGCTTTACTATCAATTCACACCAGTTTAGGAAGAACCAAGTTCTGCACTATTAACTGCTGATGTCCTGCTGCTTAACTGTGACCTCGGGACCATCATTACCATAGGAGGGGCATTTTCATTTCAAGCCTTTGTTTTGATTAGATCAATATTTGGAGAGAAAAAAATACCCCACGTGTGCAATCTTTTATGCTGTCCTTCAGTCTTTGAATTATTTTCATCATTAAAAAGTGGTATACAGTTTAAAAGATTTTCCTTGAGGACTCAATTGGCCATCAGGAAGCATATTTGATAATCTCAAAAGACTTTCTCAAGTGGGTGGACCTTGGTTTCTACAATACTAAAGCCTTCAAACATGCACAGGGATGTATAAGAAACCATTCCACATGCTACCTTGGAATGCTTGAACAAAGCATGTAGGTGAACATGTTTCATCTGGAAGACCACTCAGCATTTTTCAGACCTATACCTCAAGAGTGTGAAGCTTGTTGAAACCCCCAGGGGCCTTGTGTTGGGTTACCAGTCAGCGGAGACCAGCCAATAAGCCTTGAGTCACTGAATGCTGTGACATGTAAATGGCACCATTATCTCTTCATGTGATGCAGAGTACAGGTAAGTTGCCCTGAAGACCAGCTAGTCTTCTGCAGCTAGATGCTATGAGCCAGTTGGAGAGTAAATGGAAACAGTCAAAAGCTATAAAGCAAAATCTGCTCAACAGGAATGTCAGGGATGTTTTCCTCTAAGCTTTAGCTGTTGTATTTTTTAAGGAGCCCTTTTAACTGTGGGCCTGATCCAACATTTAATATGTCAGAAGAAGTCCTTGGTAGATGTTGGGCTGATTTTAATAAGTTTCTTTCTCCTTGGAGGCCCTCATTAGTGAAGCTGGAGGCATTAAGACATGGGTACACAGGACCGGGAATCTGTATAGAAGTTTTGTATCTATGTGAAAATGATACATTGCCCAAACTAATAGGTCTTCCTTCTCAGCACATGCCTTCAATAGATCTTATTAGCTTGGGCAAAGCTCCATACTAACATGATTTCTGGCTTCCATTTCAGGGCTGGCCTAGATCCAGCCAGCTTGGAGAGTACGCAAAATGAGCTTAATCCATTTGTGCCCATCTATGTGAATGTGCCCTAACTGAGAAGCTTTGACCTAAGCCATCCTAACTAAGATCTTTGGAAACAACAGGCATATTTTTTTTTCTCCCTGAGAAAAATCAAAATTGCTTCCATGTGTAAGAGTGACTTGTGGTTTGTGATGAAGAGGCTCTGTCAAACTAATGGCCAGATAGTGATTAAAAGTCACTTTCTGTTTACCGTACTGAGAGTCAGTTTAAAGTAGCAGCTGGCTTTTTTTATTGTCTTACAGATTAAAGAAACTTTTCTTTTCACTATTATGAAATGCCACATTCTGAAAAAGAAACCTCTGTGGTTTATGGATTTCTAAAAGTAAAAACTATTACTTGTAGGGATGAGACATTTATTACTAATTCTGGAGGGGCCCTTTGTGAACAAGTGCCTCTCATTCAGGAGCTGGATTTCTACACAGGCTGACAAGCAAGACTTGGAGAAAGGAATGCTGAGGTGAAGAGAAAAAAAGGAAGAATTCTGTATTGAACATACTGAGTGCTCCTAGAAGGTGTACTCTTCATGTTCTTAAGGTGGTATTTGTTTTTAGTAGATCTCAGTTTGATCATCCAGAAGGTAGAAATGGGATTCGGCTTCAAATGATATATACCTATATTTACATGCTTGTGTGAAGTGTATATGTGAATATGTGAATTATAGGCTTAATTCAATTGCTTACACATAGATGTCCACTATAAGTTTAGAAGATGCAAGCTGCACAAGACATTCATGCATCTGGTAGTGATGACACAGTCTGAGTGCTTCATGAGAAGTGCTCAAAAACAAAAATCAAACCTCCAAAGAAAACAACCAAAGCACATGGAACCTCACAGAGTATTAGGCACCATTTTGGGTCAAGTGAACTGAAGCACATGTAAATTTGCTATAGTAAATGGAAAGCAGGTATGTGATTCTGTTATCTAAACATAGATATTTAGTATCACCTGAGATGATCTAATATATCCAAGATTTCCACATGGCAGGGATGTCATGGTACCTGCAGCCAGGATACCTGTTGGAGATGAGGTCAGATCCACTAGGACAGCTGAGACAAGCAATAAACACCAACTAATCTGCAAATCTAGAAGTATGCAACTGACTAAATTTGTCTGCTGCAGAATGAAGAAAAAAAACATAGACTCCATAGACTCTTTGCTACATCTCCATTTCCTCTTGAGAGTCATAAATTACCTGATTCACATGTAAACTTCCAAAATTTCACTCTCTAGCTGAACACTGCCCTAGACATCCCAGTTTTTACTTTGGTTTCTATTAAAGTCATTTGTGTCCAGTTCTGAGCTCCCCAGGGCAAGAGGAATAGAGAACTTACAGAGAGAGTCCAGTGCAGGGCCACCAAGATGATTTGAGGACTTGAGCATCTTCCTTATGAGGAAAGGTGGCTGGATCTGGGGCTGTTCAGCCTAGAGAAGATTGAGGGGGAATCTCTTTAACACTTAACAAGTATTTAAAAGGTGTATGTCAAGAGGATAGGGTGACACTTTATTCTGTCATCTCCAGTGACAGGATGAGTGGTAAAGGGCATAAGCTGGAACACAAAAAGTTCCACTTAAACTTGAGAAAAAATATCTTTATTGTAAAGGTGAGGAGCCCTGGTAACAGGATGTGGAGTCTCCTCTGTAGGTTTCCAAACCCACCTGGACATGTTCCTGTGTGACCTGATCTAGGTGGACCTGCTTTGGCAGGAGGGTTGGACTAGATGATATGTAGCGGTCCCTTCCAATCCCTACCATTCTATGATTCTATGAAGTGAAACAGTGGGTGATTGACCTCACTTACTTTGGACTTCAGCCTTAGGAAGGGATGAATTAATCTCCAAAGGTGCCTACATGTGCTCGTTGAACAAAGAGCAAACCTACTTATTGAAATGAAATGCATTACCTGCCTTTTAGATGACTGAACAGCTCATATTGTCCACCGACTTCTCATTACTTTCACTGGTATCAGCTTTTAATAACAGTATCAAGACAGTCCAAATCTGCACATTTCTAGGAAGATCACTTCTAATATGTTGAAGCTTACTAATGTAGTGTTCTTTCCCTCACCTGAGCAACTTGTGACTCTGAGACTTCTTGAGCTAGAAATATATCTTTGTAATCTAAAACCCCAGATGATCTTTTCTTTCACAAAATTGTGCAATATCTTATCTGATCTATGTAAACATCTTAGTATCTAGACAATTCACAGCAGAAAGGAATTCCACTGCTCAGTAACACAGAACACAGAACCTTTTCTTTGTGCTTTGGATTTGTCATCTCCTAATTTCATAAGTATTTCTAGTAAAGATCATTTGAAAATGTACCCCAGCTTTGTGTTAGTTTAATACAGAATTGCTCTATTAACTGTAGCCAAAGTCCGCTGGGCAACTTGTATAAAGTTGTCATTGTTTGTATTGAACCTGAACATTCAGGGCAAAGGGAACACCAATTTCTTTGTTTCTACTTTGGATCCCTCTTGTGAAAAGGATTCACTTCACAAACAAATTCATTCAATGAAATATACCAGTGACTCATACCAGATGTACCAAAGTTGTAATGATTTGCCTTATGAAATCAAGCTCTACGGCTTTGCTCCAGCTCAGATTCATGTGATTTTTCTTTCAGTCCATAAAATGTGGTCAGAAACCTCATATAAGCAAGTGCTATTATGATGCCTGAAATGGGAGAAAACTGATGGAGGAGAAACCAGAGAAAAAGAAACAGGGTTGCTTTGTTAAAAAAAGAAAAAAAAAAGTCACTCTGAGACTTAATGAATTTATGTGATTTCTAGTGAAACTTTCACCTTAGTGTGCCTATACTCCTTATAAGGCACTCTACATAACGGGCATGTGTACATAAAATCCCTTCTCTCAGCAGTATCTTTATGCAGAAACAGGAAGGATGGTTTTGTGGTTGAGAGAGTGATGCGGGACTCGAGAGATGAAGGTATTATTCCTACACACTTCCTCTGTGATTTTGGGCAAGTTGCACTGGTCCCAGTCTTGAAAACACCAATGAATCTACTTAACTACTGTTGTAAGTGGTGTCAGTGAACAGGCTAGATTAGACAAAGAAGATTCCATCTTCCCATACATTTGTTATCCTTCTGTGAAATGGCCTTGTATATTAATCCTCCTCTCACATTCCCATTGATTCAACTTCTAAGTTTTGTCCAGAACGCAGACCCTTCACTGTGCTTTTGCACAATGAAGACATCATCTCAGCTGGGCATTGTAGGACCATATAAGATGGTCACCACAGGTCCATGGTATTTCTATCACTCTTCTGCCTTGTGTGCTCTGGTTCCCGTGCACAGCTCCGTACCCTCCATCTCATCTAACTTTTCTACTTTTTAGCATTTCTGTCTACCAGGAGCAGAGATGACTCAGGACATGTGTAGTGCAAGGAAAATATTTCCTAGACATCCAACATGGAATTGTCAGACTTTTTCTTTCAGTGTTCAGGATTAAGTTGACAAAGATGTGTGTCTCTTTGTTTTGCTTTTCTTTTTAATCATTATTTAAGCGACTGCAACAGTGCATGCCTTGTGTTTAGTTTAGAATGTACATTACATCAATGGTTGTTTTTCCAGTCTTGCCTTCCTCTAAATGTCTTTTTTGCCCTTTCCTTATCTGCTCTTTTATAAGCAACTTTGCAAAGAGGAAACGTTTGAGTTACATTACGAGCTGTTCAGTCTGGCTGGGAAGCAGAGCTATTGTCACTTAGCATGGTTTACTCACTTAGACTTCCTCTACAAACCAACAAATATTTGGCAGTGACTCCAGAGCTGGGTTAATTGTTAATAATTCGTGGCCTCCCTATGTATGTCATTTGGGTAATTATTGTAGTCTGCCAAGATGGAAAAAGGTAAACAGCTAACAGACTAAGCCCAGAAAATGAAGTTCTTGTTAAAGGGAGGCCTTGCTTCAGGCCATATTCTGACTACTGTGTTTTGTGGTGCTGGATGCACACAATCAGAAAACTCACCAATTCTTCCACCAGAGTAGACCCTTAGGTGGCCATAGCCACTGTCCCACTACTCCCAAAGACAGGGCTGAGGGCAGGGCCAGTCATCCTCAGGCGCTGTCAGCAACTGGTTCATATCCCACTCTGCAGCTCTTCTACTTGATGTTAGAAGATGGGTGTAACTGTCCTTGGATCTTTCTCTCTTCCCCATCTTATTTCAACTGCTCTGTCCCCTTGCTTAGCTTTACCACTGAGAAATTCCCAACCACAGGAGTCCACAAGGATAGATTTTAAAACTTGGCCATAGGTCCAGTGACAACACCAAGAGTGAAAGCCTACATACATTAACATAGAAGACAAAACTCCTGTTAACTACACTGGGAGGAGTATCCCACACACCTGCTTTCACAAAACTGCATTTTCTGCATTGTACAAACCAGTCAAATCCATTTATAAGAGATGAGGCAACAGAATAAGAAGTTTCTAATAATTTCAGTGGATATGTTTTTAGCAGAACCAAACTGATGATCTCCTCTACTCTGCCCTGGTGAGGCCTCATCTGCAGTCCTGTGTCTAGTTCTGGGCTCCCCAGACCAAGAGAGACAGAGAACTGCTGGAGAGAGTTCAGCACAGAGCCATCATGATGATCAGGGGACTGGAGCATCTTCCTTATGAGGAAAGGCTGCGGGAACTGGGGCTGTTTAGTCTGGAGAAGAGGAGACTGAGGGGGGATCTCATTATTATTTACAAATATGGAAATGATGGGTGTCAGGAGGTTGGGGCAGCACTTTTTTTCTGTTGTATCCAGTGACAGGACAAGGGATAATGGAAAGAAGCTGGAACACAAAAAGTTCCATTTAAACATAAGGAAAAACTATTTCACTGTGAGGTGAGGGAGTCCTGGCCCAGGCTGCCCAGGGAGGGTGTGGAAGCTCCGTCTTGGGAGATTTTCAAAACCCTCCTGGACACGTTCCTGTGTGACCTGATCTAGGTGGGACCTGCTTCTGCAGGGAGGTTAGACTGAATGATCTCTAAAGGTCCCTTCCAATTCCTACCATTCTATGACTCTATGATCTCTCCATAAATTGATATCCAAGTCTAAATATACTCCTCCTGTGAGAAATATTTGCATAGCAATGTGATATCAGTAGCAAACGTGGTCATTGGCATTATCATTTGGCAGATTACTCAGTAAACATGAAATAATTGCAAACTAGTTGTAGGTTTCTTTTAGAGAAACTCTTTGTGCCCTCTCCTGATTTTCCATCCTTTCACCCTTTCTGATAGACTCACAGCCATCTCCCACAATGCCAAGAAAATGCTTCCAGTGAATGCAAATTCTAGCGTGAAATCTAACATTCTGGTTTTCTGGCTGTTTTGCAGTCAAAATAACAAAATGCAGTCACCTCTGAAGAAGAACTCATGATCTTTTTTAAGGGCTCTGTTATCCCCTCTGCGATATTCATTTCCCACCCTCCAACATTTCGCAGTAAAGGAGATCAGGACACTAACTCTGACTGAAATATCAGGGGGAAAAAGGTACAGACAAAATGCTTGTATGCATATGTACACACACAAGAATACTGGAAGCATATACAAGTATATACTGGAATATAAACTAAGCCCTGGGAATAATAGATTCTCCAACTAATTGTAAGGTTTCTCGTACTTCTATAATGCAGTTACACACACCACACCCCCCCCCCCCCCCCGCCCCGTGATTAAGTAAAAATAAGATACTTTGGAGCTCCTTAGCCTCCAGTAACCAAGGAACTGAAATCTCTTTATAAACATTATAAGCATGAATTAATTTACACTGCTAACAGCCTTGAAAAGCAGGTACTAGTAATCCTTCTTAATGTATAGGTAAAGTGAGGCATCGAGTGATGAAATGAGTTAGTCACTAAGTGAATCAGTAACTGATCCAAAAATAAATAATTCTAAGTAGCTTTGCAGTCTAAAATAAACAAGTTGGAAAAGAGAAGGTATGGGATGGCAGGGGATAGAAATGAGAGGACAAAGGGTAGTAGGAAACTATAGTAAGTTATACTGTATGAAGGCAGTGCCTGTTAAAGCACCTAAATAAGTAATACATCAATATTAAAAATTTCTTTCCCCAAGTTTAAGGGATTTTGGGAGACCAGGAAGATGTTTCAGAATTCTGTCTGCTACATCTTAAATGAACATGTTTCTTCTCAGTTTTCAGGAGAGACAATTTCAACAGGAAAAGCAGAGGAAAACAAATTCTCTTGGAATACTTTTAGAGAGAGTACCGAGGCAAAATGCCTGAGATAAGTTGAATGAGCTATCACCTTTCCTAGGTTGCCTTCATCATTCAGTAGAGTTGCATAAGGAGAAGCTATGTCCACTTTTGTGCCAGTTTAGCTAACTTCAAGGGCTGTGTTACAACTATCAGCTTTTGGGAAACTAATTCAGGCTTTGCCTCTTGTTGGCACATGAAGTATTCATCCTCCTGTTCTGCCTGTGATGGGGCAGAAGTAGTGTGCCTGACATCCCAGCTACAAGACCACGTCCACCTCTCATTACAAGTACTTCAAAAACTAAATTTACCTTCTCCATAAGGAAAGGCATGGGAAGGGATTAGCTCCAGCAGCTGAATGACAGCTTCATGCATGTAGCCTGTTTGGAGAAGGAGGCAGTAACTCTGGAACTGATTAAGAAGTGACATTTATGAGTTTTGAAGGAAATCACATCTACTTCATCAAGACCACACAAACAATGACTGGGAGAGGGGCACCTGATTAGTGTTTAACTGAGCTTAGTAAAGGATTCCTTAAAGGAGAGGCTTCCCCCCTATCAGAACCACTGTTTGCATTCATCCTTCAGGCCTCCCAAAAGATGCTATATCAGCAGACCCAGTTCACCATGCCTCCTCCTCACCTTGAAATAAACAACACGAGTAACATAGATTTTGACCTTCCTGTGCAACCCATCCCAGCCCTCCCCAACCCTGCAAACTGGCTCCTTCTTGAGCTGAGATGACAAGATCTCCACACATTCCCAAGTTAGCTGTTGCAGTGAAGAACAAGAAGCATTTTCCCACAACCAGGTGCAGAGACCCATGTTTCTTGGCCTAGGCGCAGAGCCAGCTCCAGGTTATGTGTTTTGTTAGCTCATCCACAATACAGTCCTGACTGTATCACATAGCTTCAGGCTTGGTGCTTATCCCTCATCTTGGAGCAGGGAAAGGTGAGCTCACATCTGCCAGTTCCCAGTGGGGATGTCATCCCAGAAGAGGACCAAGTATGGCCCACAAAGACCACACTGTTCTCACTCCTCATGAAACAGCATCTAGAGAGGAGGGAAGGTCTGAAACCACCTCTGGTCCTGCTGATCCAGCTCAGGGGTAAATAGGAGTCATCACATGAAAAAAGGAAAGGTTTGAACAATGCAGACTTGGTGAAGGCTGCCTGTGCCCACTTCAGTAGAGGAATGCAAATGCCATGGACCCTCCCTCCTCGACTGACTGGCTGCTGTGTACAGGATGTTTTGTTCTTTTCCTTTCCTGTTTTCTCTTCTTTGTGGGCCAGTGTTTTTGTTTTGTTTCTTTTCTCCTTTTCTCTTTCCAGACCACAGCTCAGGCCAATATAAATTATTTTCTTTTCTTTTTTTATCTTTGCTTCTAAGGGGAGCTACAGAGCATACTCTCTAGGAAAAAAAAAGAAAGATTTTTACTCTTCATTTCTGTCTCCTCCACTCACCATGTGAGTGCTGAGTATGTGATCTTTTTGACCCCACAGCAGAGATACAGCATGGGAGATATTTTGGACCAGATAGTGTGTTTTGCACTGTGTGCAGTTGATGCAAAGTTCCTTCTGTGCTGAGCTGTAAGATCAGGCTTGACTGTACCAGCCCCATCGTTACATTGTCCTTGGTCAGTTTGTTGGCTGCAGATTTAGTAAAAAGGATCTATCTACCCAGAAAGGCCCTAGCTTGAAACTGATGGTGCAATTTTTCTCTGCTTACACCCCTTTTGTCCCAGCTGCCTTGGGGCCACACAAAGCAGACTCAAAGTGTCGCCCATCACAGAGCCCTGAGGTGGCCTGTTAGGTCCAGGCCCATCCCACTCAATTTTTATCACTTGGCTAGCACCTACCTTTGTCCTTCAGACAGATACTTCTGTTATGCACTTACAGTTAGACAGGCTAGTCTTTAGATTTATGGTCCAGATGATGGGTAAGCAGTGAACATGACCTGAGTGTGGGTTTTGACACAGGTCCACTAAACCCCTTGACACACGCCCACAGTTTCCTCCACTTGAGAGCAGACCACTTCTCTAAAGCTGCAAAACACATCAAACCAGCACATAGGTTATCAACAATTCCTGGTTGTTTTTTCCAGGGTCCACAGCTCAGTACAAAGCAGACAACTGGGACAAGTGAGATCTTGGATGTTTGTGTATTTTCTGACCCTCAGTAGAGGAAGGACCACGGAAGTTACATCTGTGTCTCCATCAGGCACGGGTGGTTCCTATGGCCACTCCAGGCACGTGTGAAATAAGAATCATGTGAAACAGTCTCTCAGGCCATACCCAAAACAAAGACAGCTACCAGGGCAGGCATCTGGAAGTGCCTAGAACAGTAGAGAGCACAGCTCAAGTATAGAGACAAGAGTTTATCCCTCCCTCTATGTGTGCTGGCTGCTCCTCTCTAGTGAACTGTGATGTTTTAAGGTAGCAGCTACCTTAGAAACCAGGGAAAGTCCTCTCTTTATATCAGCTTTCACTGGTTCTTCATATCTGAAAAAGCAGTCACTTCTGTATCGTTCCCATGGGTGGCCAGAGAAGGAAAGGGACGTCTTACCTCACCCCTTCTATCTCCTCTCTCCCTGTCTTGCATGGCAATATTATACATCCTGTTCTCATCATCACAGTCCATATTAATGAATGAAACAATCTCCTAGAACAATAGGATCCATGATATCTTGACCACCTGCTGTTTTTTATTAGCTTTACAGCCAGTATCTTTTTTCCACCCCATAAAACTCAATCCAGAAATGTAGGTCTGGCTTTTCACACTGCCACAGAGAAGATGGAGGGAAACGCAGCTATTCACCAGCGAGTGTTTACGACCTGCCTTGCCCCAGATACCACCACAGACGCTGCCAGATGAACCCAATCTTACGCATCCCTTGCACCTTCAAAGCCTACCTCTGCATTTGAGTGCAGGGGCAGCAAACGAGGCTTCTACGAGACACTGGTTGCACACAGGGATAAACCAGATCGTCAATGCAAAAGCCGTTATAAGTGCTTCAAGCGTAACCGTGAGCACAGAAAGCCCAGTCAAGGTGCAAAGATCAGCGGTATTTCTCAAGCCTGTTTTGAAGGTGCTTTTGAGTCTTCCCATCACTACTCGGATGCTGTTGCCTATCCCCATGACCACAATATATTAGCTCCAGTAGCTTTTCAGCGACTCAGCTTTGCCACAGCTTCCTGCTTTTGAGCATACCCTCTGCACTCGGCTGGAGCTTTGCCAGCCCCAGCTTTTGCTCAGGCTTGGTTCAAACTAGTACAAGCTGGGGAGGGGTGAGGGGGGAGGTGGTGAAGGAAGCTGGTTTTCTATATTGGAAAAAAAAAAAGAAGTCCAAATGCTGCACCTGAAAACTGTAGAAGAACTACTGTTTCTGATGAAACCTCTTTGCTCCTGTTTTAGAGACAATTCAGTCCTCCATGCATGGGTCGCTCTAGAAAACGTGCTCTTAATTACTGATGGTTTGTCAGTAGGAACTGCTGCCTTCCCCCCTCTCTTTCCATACATTAGATACACCCTTACTCATTTACACCAAAGACAAGTGTAGTTTGAAAAGAAGAGAGATGTGTAGGCTCTGAAGGAATACCCACAATTATTTTTGTAATGCATTTCACTATTTGGCAGCACTGAACTACCAAGCATCCCCAAGGGAAGGAGGGCCCTTAAGCTAGGTTTACAGTTAGGACATGCCTTAGCTGCTGAAAAAGCTGGGTTTGGGGTTTTTTTCTTAACCTCAGAATGACTGAGGTGCCTAAGTTATCCTGAGGTAAAACTATAATAAAGAGAAAGCATTTTATTTTGACTGGAGAGAATTTGCTGAGGTCAGTCCTTTGTCCCTGAACCCCACCTCACCATGTCTTTGCCTTGGGGCAAAACTGAAAGACCTCTCTTCACTGTATTTTTCCCCTGATTAGTGAGCTGAAGCAGCTTAGCTGTGCTTTAACATGTTTTACCTAACACAAGTTTAAAATCCTAGGGACACCAAGAAGCACTTTACCCTCAGGTGAGAACCAACACACTGCCTGATCTAAAACTTTGTAATTATGCTAAGATAATAAATACAGAAATGTGCCTAAAATCCCCAGGATTAAACATGTCTTTGCCACAACTCCCTCAATGACAGCACGGGCACAGCAGAAAGAGGGAGAAATGTGGGGTTTTGTCCGGCATCAGTCTGTTTTATGATCCTGAGCAACAGCTTCCCCATTATTTTACCCCCTTGCTGTCTTTTTCCTTATAGCTGAAAGCTCTCAGTGTCAAGGATGATGTCTCATCACACGTAGGACCTTAAGCAAGGCTTCTCATGGCACTACAGTCAAGCAAATTACCCAAGATGGTTGGGTAACAAAAGTACGGTGCAAATCAGTGTCCTCGTGTCACACCCACACCCACAGCGGCTGTTTGACATGAATTAGGGACTTAAATTGTTTGCCCCTGTTGACCTTGAGGTGAGTGCAAAGCCAGCCCTTTCATGGTGACTTTTGGTCTAGATGGAATACATTCCACCTTCTTTACTTTGCAAAAGCCTTGCTGGTTTGCTCCATAACAGAGGGCATTTCAACTTCCGACTTTTATGTAGAACCTATGCTTTTAAAGCAAGTTCTGGATTGTTTGGTTTTTGTCTCAAGGGGACAAAAAAATTCTCTAATTTTGTCATGAGTAGCCAAATTTTTTTTTTAAAAATGGCAAAGAAAGGGTTCTTTTTGAGATTTTGCTTGGAAGGAAAGCATCTCAGCATTTGTTGCTCCCTGTGATGTCTCCTCATCAGCATCTACAAGCAAAGTTTATTGACAGAAGAAAATATGCAAAATCAAGTGAAAACTAATGAACATTCCCCAGAGAAAAAGCAAGAATTTCTTAGTAGTGAATATAATAGTAGTAATTTTTTCCACCAGGAGGCCAAATCTGAGAAAAGAGTTTGTCAAATCTATGCTCTCAACAAGACATTACCCCAAAACCAATGACATTGGTCTAAACTCATCAACGATATTAGACACAGGAGAAATCACTAACAAACATACATGTCTCTAAAAACAGGAGTAAAGTGATATCAAAAGCCTTCAAGGTTGATCATCCCCAAGAGGTATGCTCTGTTCCAGTCAAGGAATGCATCATGTGACCAGTTTGTTCAAGAAAAACAGTTTTAATACTGAATGAATGAATGGAACAAATAAATCTTAGAATTAAACAGAAGTTCATATTGTTTGCTTTGCCAGCAATTCTAGATGAGGTAGAAGTAGTCAAAACTCGCTGCTTAATATTATCCTAGGACTGTGAAAGTGACTAATCTATTGGTTCTCTTGAATTTTTAAAATGCAGAGTTTGATAAAAGTTAAATTCAGACCAACTCAGAATGGAAATACTTCGAATTTTTGGCAAGTCAAGAGTTTAAAAATTAATTCAAGGAAAATTGATTTAATTCAAAATTATTCCAGCTGTATATTTTTTCTCAACCTTTTTGATGTTATTTTTTAAACTAGAAGGACACAAATTACAGACCAAAACTACCTCTTAAAGAAAAATGTCATTATATTTCATATTAAAACATGAAAATGGAGTTTTGTGGCTACTTAATAATTCAAGACTTTGTCTTCTGAGAAAGATGTGTAATGTAACCAATAACAACTCACAAAATATTTCTCTCCATTCTTCATGGGATTTGTTGGTTTTGGGTTTTTTTTTTAAAAAAGAGGGGAAAAAAGGCTTAGCTTTGTTGGTTTTTCCATCATCTTTAGATATTGGTAGGATCTCAATATTCTGCTCCCAGCCCTGCCATTTTCCAAGTGACAAACCCACCTCTACCACTCAAACAAAACTGATGGCTCCCAAGTCTTCACAGAGGAATCCATGATTTGCACACAAGTGGTGTGATCTGGAAGTGCCATGAAGAGAGAACTGAGGAAGAGACAAGGTCCTACACCAGCATGAGAGTCAGAAGAGTGGCTGGCACAAGGGACTGCAAAGACAACCCTTCATGGAGGAAAGACGTGGTGGTGAGATTCACTTACTGAGTATCTCAGCTTCAAGCAGGAAAATATTGGAATTAGCATCCTCAGGAAAGCAATAAGTGAAAGGTGGAAAAATAGATACTGTGCAGCAACAGGATCATATCAGCAAGAAAATACCTAGTCGATTCTATTTTAGAATAATCCACTGAAGAAGCAAATGAGAGCAAAACTGCAATCGTGTTATTATTGGTGTAAGGGATCATCAGTGGGTTTGAACCATAACCTCAGATCTAAACGCTGATATTAGGATCCCGGATCTCTGTTTTTTCTCTTTCTATCAGGTGCAACTAGAAAGAAATGAAATTGTCCACACACCCCAATATGCCTGGATCATGAGTTCTTCACCTGGGGAAGAACTCCAGGTTGGGAGACAGTCTGGCTGCTATGCCCAGAACAAGTGCTATTTCTATTTTTGACCCAGGCTCTGCAGGGGAAGGAGTACATTTCCAGGTGCCGAGGCAGCCTCAGCTTGTTCCACTCTTGTGCAGCAATTGACTTCTTCACCTGCTTCAGAGGGTCGCAAAGGAAACAGCTAACTCATCACTTTTTGTTGTCAGTTAAAACTACAAAGAGACCCCAAAAAGGCTTTATCTGCTCTTGTCAAACTTCAGTTGGGAGCAGCAGGTAGAAGCTGCAGTTCGTTTTCTATATTTCACCATGAGGGTGCTATAAATAGAAGCCTGTGTGTGGCTTTCTGACTCTCTGAATATATGCCTCACACCTTCTCAATTTTTTTTATAACACCCACACAAGCATTTGCATGTCACCAGAGTCAGAGACACACATTTTCCACAACATGCCTATCAAGAAGAAAAAGACTAAAAAAAAAGAGAAAGAAATAAGAGAGTTTTTTGTATGTGTGAGTCTGTGCATGTAGGAGTGTCTGTATGTGTGTGTTTGCATGTAGCAAGGTTCATGGTCATGTAAACAGAGCTTCAGCAGCCTTTATATTTTGACCTTGTAAGTTCACTTTGCTGTCCTGAATTTCACATCTCCCCTGATCTGTGCTGTTATGATTTTCTGTCACCTGGATGTGACTCGTCATTATTAATATTGCCTCTATTCAAGGCAAAGAGGTTCCTGTGTTATTTCTGTTGCACAACTCTTAAAGTCCCTAAACTGCATTGGGAGAGAGACTGGCCTAATGCTGAGCTGCTTTGCTAGTTGAGCTGGAAATCCACATTAGGATTTTGGTGGGAAGGTTTAGCAGAAGCTATGACGCTGGGCCAGCAATGTGGAAGGTTGCACAGGAAAATCTGGAGCTGAAGAGGCTACAGCAGAACGGACCCTCCATAAATTGGGCTCTGGAGAAGTTGTTGGTGCCCCCTGCAAAGTGCTGAATGCTGAAAACACTGAGAGCCTTTCAGCATTTGAAGGACTGGTTCCCTGCCTCACGTCAGGGCTGCTTCCTGTTAGAAGTTTCAAAGAGGTAAAACACAGTGCAGCTGCACCACTTTCCTCTTACCCTACTGAGGCATAGCTCTGATTGCTCTGTCCTACATCAGCCTGCAGAACGTGCCCTTCTTGACATTATTTCAGGCTTCATTTTTTTTTCTTTATTTCTTTTCTTCCTCCCCCAAAAAAAAATCTCCTTTGCATTTATATATATAGGCAGTGCATCACATATTACTGACACAGGACAAACATCAGCCGTTCAAGAAACTTCAAGGCACCCTGGAATTTTACTTGTTTCACAGAAGCTGCATGTTCCTTAAGTCATCTGCCAGACTAGATAGTGTAAAAAATATGTTATGATACCCAAGCTACCTGAAGAAACAAGTAGAGGCACAGAAAGCTGCAAAAAAAAAGGAGATAAATAAATTGTAAGGTTATTCTCACTCCCTCCTTTTCTCACTTTTGCACAGGTGTTCCAATTGCAAAGATCCAAATAAACCTTTGATTTGAAAATGTGAGGTTATAAAAATAAGGGGGAAGGATTCTATTTTAATGTTTTATTTCAAATTGAAAACTTGGTGATTTTTTTATAGACATTCTGAAGTTAAAGTACTGACACAGTCCGTTTAGACTTGGGGTGCACTTTCCTCATTGATCCACCGTTAGTACCAGTGTTACAGTCTGATGACAGTTACCTTGTCATTCAATTCTGCTGCCATAGCCTGTTTTTGAGAAACTGTATAGATGCATACAAGCTTACAAGAATTGCTTCCTTTATTGACTCATGTCCATGCATTGTGGTTTAGGCATATATCATCTTAAAGGAAATGTGTACATTCATGAACAAGACTATCACTGAAAAATTTGCAAAATGTTGTCCCGGGTAACCATGTCAACTTCCTTTAAAAGTGAGTTAAGTCTCTTTAAAAGAAAGAAAAACGTACTTGACCCAGCTGGGTTATCATAAAGCCATTCTAAACCAGTAAAAGTTTAAAACAACAGCAAAGTGTTGAAATTACCTTTTCAGAACAAAAAAGGATGAACATCATCTGCAGGCCAGCCAAGTGGCCTGCCAAATCTAAGACTGAGCTGAGCCTTGCTTGGCAGACTGTTGTCATGATACACAGCTAAGAAAGTTAGCTGAAGTGGTTCTCAGTCATAGTGAAATCACTGTCAGGGAGCTCAAAGGCACAGTGACAGAGGAATCTGTAGCAGGCGGAGGATCTGCGGGTGATGAGATGACGTTAGCAGCAGCAGCTGAAGCCTTGATAGAAACTACATGAAAAGTTTCTGTGTTCACCATGAAAAATGGGTTTTGGAAGTGAATTTCCCATGGCACTAAATTGATTGCAAGGGAAGGATACAGAATTACATCAGCCAAGGCTGTGGTCTATGGTTCAATTAAGGAACTGAATGTATGAAATGTCTTGCTTTGTTGTTTTAACTAGACTGCAATTGTGTTTACAAGATAAAATAAAAGGAAATTGTTGTCTGCTTTCTTTAAAATGTCCATCTTTTTTACCTTCCCAGGTGCCTCATGGGCTCTCAGTAGTAATCATTTCTATATTGGGAAATAACTCTGGAATGAAAAATTAACTTAAATATACAAATAGAAATAAACCCAAGTGAATTCTCCCAGTTTCTGCTAAGAGTACTCAGTCTTCTCTAGTCTGATCAACTTTCTCCTGTGATAGTTGCCTCCAAATGCTTGGACTGAAGCTATAGGAAGGGTGATATCTCCAACATCTTCATGTCCATTCTCCTTGGTGTCCCATAGAAAAATATCCCAACCTCACAGTATGAAAATTTGTTCATCTAGGCCTTTACAACATTATTCTGAAGTTGTTCTTTTTGAATTCAGCCTCTTTAGCATTATCCTAAGAACAGACAGGTCATCATGGCCCAGGAACAGGAAGAGGCTGGAGATACTACAATGCAGGTGTGCTGATCCTCAGCCTCTGATCTCAGTGTGAAAGCAGTGACGGTATTAAAGGAGGATCTTATCTGTGCAGCATTAAGCCAAAGCTTCAGGAGAGAACATGAAATAAAAATGAGAAGACACATCATTTGGGCAGTATCAGCAAGAGCTTTAACAATGCAGATGAGCATGAACTACCCCAGAAGGAGTAATCCTAGAACCACAGAATGATTTGGATTGGAAGTGACTTAAAAGATCCTTCAATTCCAACTCCCCTGTCATGGGCAGGGAAAATTTCCACTAGACCAAGTTGCTCACAGCCTCATCCAACCTGCCTTTGAATACTGCCAGGGATGGAGCAGCCACAGCCTCTCTGAGCATAAGCCAAGCAAGGGCTTGTAGCAGTCACAGAAACAAGTGAAGAAGCTCTTTTAAAAGGTGTTTTGATGAGAACCAAAGCATCCAGAGATGATTGTCTAGAGGTCAAGTTAGGAGATGGTTTTAAACAAGCAGTTGTTACAATAGCTTTGATTTCCTTCTTCTTAACTTGCAGTGCTTATGGTACATAAAATTGAGGATAAAAATAAGATTATATCTTTAACTATTAAGGCTTTAGGCAGCCAGTCTAAGATAATTGTCTGCATTGCCTGTATTGTCTTGGCAAGGAGGTAGGGACATCTAGAAGGCAATGAGGGACAAATATTTTAGGATAAACTAATATTCCTCTGAAATGGCTCTCCACAAAAAAAGAGTAGTACATACATGTTGGATTAACTCCCTAACTTTCAGATTATCTGAGCCTGGGGGTATGCAATGGGAAGGCATCCCAACTTAATTGGGAGCTAAAAGAAATGCTCATTTCCAATAGCCTCAATAAAATTTTGTGAATTATATCTATAGACACAAAGAAATGCTGTCATGAAGAATCTTTCTAAATCATGGTTAAAAATTAACATAAAATCAAATTTGGTTTGGTTTGGCTTCCCACTTCAACATGTAAACCTTTTCATTTTCTCTCTGAGGATTTTTCTTTCCCTATCTGACCAATACTATGAAGAAACCAAAAACTGAGAGAAAAGAAACCCCTCCAGGATTTTTGGCATAATATCAGTTTACTATTATTATCAGCAACATTTTTCAGCTAAAATATGTCTGTCTAATAAAAATTCCAAGTTTCCTTTGGAGCTAAAAGGTGTTTAGCAGGCCTGACACTTTGCTTCAAATCCGTTGAAGCCTTCTTCTTCGCAAGGCAAATAACCTGCGACTCTTCTCCTTTCCTCATCAACAAAGTGTGAATTATGGTTAAATGTGCTAGTGTGAATCAGATATCAGCCTATAATAAAGTAAAGGAAGATTCCAACTATAAAACTTTATTACTGATTTTTCCCAGCACGGGGGAAAGTATGTACACTGGACTGATTGCTAAAGAGATGACACAGTGGAAAATTCATCATTTCTTATTTGCAACTCTCTGACTGTGTTTTACACTCTTGACAATAGTCAAATCTGATCCAAAGTTCAAAAAAGCTTTTAATTATTATTTTTTTGTAGATTGATCATTTCCAAAAGTTCCAAGCATGATTTCCTCCACACCACCTTGATCCATGACCCTCACCAGAGACAGAGATTGAAACTCTCAGATTGACATTTCTAACTACTGAAGATAGTGTGAACACTATGTTAACTGCTTGAAGCAATGCATTTGTCCTGAGTGCAAATGGCTTTTGTAGCATACTGCTTATGCTGAAAGAGGATGTATTACTGTTGTTTTGGACTGTGTGAGTGTGGCTTTGCCGCTTCTGAAACTTTTCCTAACATTTATCAATTGTTAAGTAAAGGAATTTGTGGAATCACGTAATAAAGCACGTTTATCAACCTGCAATACCATAAGCTTGGGCTGATACCTTCTAGTTTTTGAGCCACTTATACTTTGAACTCTCAAACAACTAATTGGGGTAGGTAAGTGTGGGCTGTGATGTCATTTATCTTGACACATCTGAGTTAATCTAAGAGGCTAAATTTTGCCTAAAATGTATCAAAGTCTGAAAATGGGCATCATAGAATCACAGTATGGTAGGGTTGAAAGGGACCTTTAGAGACCATTCAGTCCAATCACCCTGCAGAAGCAGGTTCACTTAGATTAGGTCACACAGGAACACATCCAGGTGGGTCTTGAAGACCTCCAAGGCAGGAACCTCCACACCCTCCCTGGGCAGCCTGGGCCAAAGCTCCCTCACCCTCATAGTGAAATAGTTTTTCCTTATGTTTAAATGGAACCTTTTGTGTTTCAGCTTCTTCCCATTACCCCTTGTCCTGTCATTAGATACAATAGGAAAAAAAAGAATGTCCCAATTTCAAAAAAAGAATCCCCTGAAGATGCTGATCATGTGAATCATGCTAGAAGTATTATAGAATCCCTCATAAAATGCGGTCACATTGCCTTCTTTCTCAAAGTCAGCACAATCCATCCCTTAAAGAGAACTCTAAACTATAAATAGTGAACAAAAACCTTCTTTGAGGCCCATAAATCTCTCCTCAACCACCAACACTGCTCAGCAGGTGTTTGCAATGCTTATGTTATTAGCCTATCCCAGGATGAGATCTGGGAGAGTCTGGCTTTGGAGATGGTCCAAGGAAGGCCAACAGAATGCTTTTGTCATAGGTTTGGTTGGGAAGGGATATGTGGTCAGGCAGTCATGATCTTTTGGACTTGACTGAGCAAAAGCTGGACATGTGCAAGGTTTGTCTCAAAACATTTGAAATGCAAAATACTGAGGAGTGCTGTGAGAACTACACACAGTTTTGTGGGATAAGTGTTTAAAGACTCTGGATGCTTCAGACAGGTGGCTTTCCAGATTTGGAGCTTTCCAGAAAAGCACATTAATTGATCCTGGAGGATGTTATGAAGGCCAAGAGGGCCCAGACTTCCCTCTATGGCATGCAAGCAAGGATCTATCTCATGGTGTCCCCAGGGTATCCCAAGCCCAGACCAATGCGAAGAGTCAGAATATTTCTCCTTGTGAGCCTCATGGGAACAGCTTAAAAGCATAATGTGGATAAAGTTTTCTAGAATAGAAGTCTCATTAATCAAGATCTTTAATACCAATAGTCCCCTAACTTCATTGGCTAAAACCCATCACATTCAGTAAGAATGTGCTGAGGGAAATATTAAACCCAGTTCTTCCACTCAACCTGAACTAAAGCAGGAATGGCTTTCTGAGGCGTACACTGTGGGTCCCATCAAGCCATGAGGCACAGGTTGGGTCTGCTCTTTTTCAGAGTTCTCCAAGTCAGTATTTGAAATATAGGCAGATCAGATTCTCTCCTAATTTAACATGAAACCACCTGCTTTGGTTACATTTTTCATGGCATAACGTTCAGAGAGTTTGTACTTCGCCACTCTTCTGTTACACACTACCCAGTGGAAAGGGAGGAAAGAGGGGGGAAGGTATATGTAAGTTTACATAACTTCAGAACAGAGTTTAATGAGGGAGAGAGTAACAATTCAGAATTAAAGCATCCATTAGCACACTACCTTTCCACCATATCAGTATAATATGTTTCATTCCCTTTTCCGAATAATATTTAACATAAAACACTTATTTTTTCAACTTTTCCCACAAGTGTTTTAATGCAGGATTTGGACACCTTTCAGAAGAGTATTGTGATGTAATGCATTTGAGAGACATAACAATATGTGTGGAGTTTGGAAAACCTTTTGTGACATGAATAGAAATAATCAACTGCTCCTTTCAAAAGGCAAAATCTGACCTGATGTCAAGGGTTGTGAAGAAGGTGGAGAGAACAGAAATTGCCTTTATAGTTTGTATTTCTAGATTATCATATGCAACCAGATTTTCACCAAAGCAGTAAGCAGGCCTACAGACCACAGCATCAGTTTGAGTACTGAAAAGAGCAGAGCTCCATATACTCGTTCCTCCTCGGTAGGGTTGAGTCCCGTGTTCCTAAAGGAATACTGTTTCCAAGATCCAAACAACTATCATGTTTCCACACTGTGCTGCATACATAATATACCTAAAAATACAGATTATTTTATTTCAGCAAATGAGATCCAGTTGAACTAAATGGGCATTTGACCCACAGTGATTCTTCCCATCTTAAATGAGACAGCTTTAGATGTCTAAAATGGTAGCCCAGAGACACTGGGATCATCAGCCCCTGTTATCACATCCTTCAGAGGTTACACAGCAGCCCATATACCTCTTCCCTCCAATTACAAATTACTGCCATCAAGCACTATAAGCCTTCATGAGGGAACATGTCAGCTACTCATAAGCTGCATGCTGTTCCAGTCTTAGTGCCATTAGCTGTCTTCACTTACCCTGAGAGAACCTTTCTCTGGTTATAGCCCTGCTCTGAGTTTCAGGATAACAAAACAGGTCTTAGCCTTTGTGGTCTAAAGTGAAGTATCTCACCATTAAAATTCCATGTTTCTCATTTCAGATCATAGAATCATAGAATGGTAGGGTTGGAAGGGACCTTTAGAGATCATCCAGTCCAATCCCCCCTGCAGAAGCAGATTCATCTAGATCAGGTCATACAGGAACATGTCCAGGCTGGTCTTGAAAACCTCCAAGGAAGGAGGCTCCACAACCCCTCTGGGCAGCCTGTGCTACTGCTCCATTACCCTCACAGTGAAATAGTTTTTTCTTCAGTTTAAGTGGAACTTTTTGTGTTCCAGCTTCATCCCATTACCCCTTGTCCTGTTGCTAGCTACAATAGAAAAAAGGGATGTCCCAACCTCCTGACACCCACCCTTCAGATATTTATAAATGTTAATAAGATCCCCCTTCAGTCTCCTCTTTTCTAGACTAAACAGCCCCAGTTCCCACAGCCTTTCCTTGTATGAAAGATTTCCAGTCCCCTGATCATCTTGGTGGCCTTGCACTGCATCTCAGATGGTCGGTTTGGGGCTGCTGAATGGTATCAGACAATTTCTATTGGGTTTTTGTGCATGTGAGTTCATGGAAATTTGCATAAACACAACCTGCAGCTCAGCCTGTCCTCTACTGCCACAATCTACAAACAAGTTTTGATCTTTTCATCTTGTTTCCTTAACTCAGGGAAGTCATGATTTCATCTTGCACAACTAATCACAAATACCAATCATTTTGCCTCCTTCTGGGCGTTTTGGAAAGATGAGTACACATGCCATGTACTGATCAATATTTGCAACCTGTGTGGTCTCTGTGTCTCAGAATACATAACCATGATCAGCTGACCAAATCTGTTAAGCATCATGGCTAATGGCAAATACATAGACATATATTTTTTTAAATAGAATAGAGTTATAAGAAAATACAACAAACTTTGGGGACTCAGCAAGAGTTTCAGAACATTGGCAGCTCTCAGAAAATTTGTTAGCAATTAGAATGAGATACGGTCAACTACGCTTACACATGTTAGTAATATCTAAATCCACAAGGACATCCCACTGAAGACAACAATACTTAGCTGGAGTCAGAGAACTGAGTGTGATACTATGAAGAACAAAGGATGAAGGCTATCACAATTTTTCCTTATTGTTTTCAGTGGCCAATTTAGCTCTATGTACTCATTTTTAGCAGTCCCACATCACAAGGATTCGACCTGAAGTATATTTATTTGTCATAAAATTAAAATTTTGACTCAAATAGGTAAAAATTCTCAAGAAATAATTTTAATGTTTTTCTGAGAGAAAAAAAAAATTGAATCTATAAGGAGGGGTGTGGGGGGGGAGGATAGAGAAGAAAAAAGGCTACATTTGACCAAAACAGGACAAGCATCTGGCTAGAGAAGGATGCACTTTCGAAAATATTTTGTCCCTATATCTGAGTTCATCTTTGTTTAAATAAAAATTTAAATAATGGGGTGTGCCTGTGAGACAGATAATTATCTGTAAAACACTGAAGTAATGCTCACAGTGTGCTGCCAAGGCCCAAGAGATTAATTTTTAGCAGGATGCCTGATACTCTTCCCACCCCCAAAATCTATTCAAGTACCATCTACAACTTCCTTGCTTGCACTTTCTTAGCATAGGATAAGCTTAGAAGACTGTATTGAGACGTTATCCTTAATAGAGCAGAAAAACTGGTCTCTATTTCAGATAAAAACATCTTACCTAGGACCAGATAATGGTAGATCAGTGAAACAAAGGCAGCAGACCTTTCAGGTTACCCATTAGACTATCCCTGTTGCCCTCATTCCAGCGCCACTGCCTGGGGTTAATCTGGGTGATTGCATCTCATACCAATCTTTGCTGGGGAACTGTAGTCTTCAGCCAATGTTTCTCCTGAAGGAAAATCCCCATGGTAGGTTACTGGATGCACTCCCACTTGTTTAGCACAGGGATAGATAGGGAGCAATGATATCGTGGTGAGATGAGGAAGTTTCTGTTTTCCCCACGAGCTAATAGATCCTGTGCTCAGCACAAAAGTAGCCAAGAAGAGCAGCTGGATCTTCACCTGGATGAATTTGGAGGTGCGATAGTGACAGTTATCAACATGCCTAGAGAATTAAAGGCATGCAGACTTTCTCTGATCCCTGAGTTAATGTTGGGGCAATATGATAGGAAAAGGAGTAGATGACCACAAAAAATAACCACAAAAGCTTACTTGGGAGTGTCCTTTTCTTTCTATCTGTACAAGAAAATACCATATTATTATTGTATTGTCCTTTATAATTGAAAGTGATACCACTGCCAACATAGCCCGTTTTGTATACATGTGTGTGAGTTAGAAAGTCCCTCTCATGAATGGTGGTTTGGTTACACAAGCAGATAGAGGAAACTTGACCTGGTTATCCTGTATAGCATGGCAGTGAATACCAGATGAAAAGGATCTCTCACTTGGAAATGTAATTACATGAAACATCGATCAGCAACATCACCTGAAGGAAGTATTGGTCTCACAAAAATTAGATAGTCCTGGTGATATATTGTGTCTGGCCCATTTTTCCCCAGCATGTCTCTGATGGAGGAGATGGAGTTTTAGATCACAAGGTGCTGGAGTGGTTTCCTATCCGTTGATACTAAAGATGCTCATCCAGCATGAGATTTTTCTAGCCACCATTGTCCATGTTTCAGGACATTT
Organism: Colius striatus; assembly: GCF_028858725.1. Classification (NCBI taxonomy): domain Eukaryota; kingdom Metazoa; phylum Chordata; class Aves; order Coliiformes; family Coliidae; genus Colius; species Colius striatus. The sequence continues at coordinate 202,525,829 of NC_084759.1, forward strand.
TTCCACTGATACCTGTGAAAGAAAATCTGACTTCTGACATACATGGAAAGAAAGGGATTTGCTGATCAAGTAACAGATTTTTCCATGAAACTACAAGTTAAGGTTTAGTCCATGTCCCAGAGCTGGCATTAGGTCTAACAGTGGCAAAGGCACCTCACCTTGCACAATTTATCTCACTTTCCAACTTAACCTATTGTCCTTCCTTTAACTGGCCCTCATGATCTCAGATCCACAATGCAGATGTCCACACGTAGGTCAATAGATAAAAACTATCTTCCAGAGCCTGTGGTCTTCACAAGCATGCCCACAGTCATGAAATGACACAGTCCTAGAACCCCAAAGCAGACTCACTGCGCCAGCAAAACACCGTGTCAAAGAGAAAGGAATAGATATCTGTGTGGCTGACTCATTTCTTCTGATATAAACACACAAATACACGCAGGGATGTGCTTCAGTGCAAGGACATCACTTGCCTGTAGCATCTTCTCCACATGCAAAGAACCTTGTAGCTGAGTTCCCTGCTAGGTACCTCTTATGTTAAAGAAAATTTGTCATTTCTCCCAAACGAGGGAGGAAGGAAGAGCTTGTGGTTAATGCAGCAAATGGAGGCTCAGGAAATCTATGTTCATATCCTGGTTCTACCACAGGCTTCCTGTGTGACCTTGGGCAAGTCCCCTAATCTCTCTCTGCCTCCCTTACCCAATATGTAAGATGTGGATAAAATAGTTCCTACTCCTAATGGGACTCAAACCTTAAATTGGCTTATGAATGTCACTATATAGCAAAGGAACAGTTATATATGTGGACCAATCTTTACTTACCTGTGTGTGATCAGCTAACAGGACTTCCAGCTCTACTGTTCATAAATGTTTTCCATTATCTAGATTACAACACGTTTCACTCCATCAAACATCTATTAATAGGTATTAACACATAATTCTGAAGGTTTACACAACAAAGTCCCATTCATCGAAATGTCTGACATTTGCTTTGCATCATCACTGATTTGCTGAGGTGGAGGCTGAAAGACTTTTTGAACTGTGGATTATTTGTGGTATAATTCTTCATAACAAGAAACAAGACCAAGACAAAACTAAGCCCTAATTTATGTTTGCAGTACTTTACCATTTATAAAGAGACATCCTGGTTAGCCTGTTAATAGTCCAGTGAGTTCCCTGTACTCCACTCCTGTAGATGTTCCATACTCTTGTTTCTATACAATCCCAGATGTCCTCTCTTCCTACTCCAGTCAGTCCTAATTCACTCACCAACAAATGTGAAGGTGTGTTAGCCTTCACTATGGCAATGTCTGGACATTCGATAACAGAGGTTGTTTGAGTCAAGTTGGCCTTATCATACCCTCTACCAATGTTTAAAGCAACTCAGGAGGAATCAAAAATCAGAAGTGGGTTTTCATCCTGAACCTTTCCATTTTGAGGTGAGAATGTGACAAACCTGGGCCATAAAGACATAGTCAACAAATTGGCAATTCCATCAAAACCAGATGTGCTTACTCTTAAGGTAAAAAAAGGGCTGTGAAGTTTTATTTAAAACATACAATCTGTACTCACGTTCCTTTGAAGAGATCACGTGGGATAATTCGAAGTCTCCTTCTTACACAAACATTGCAAACATTTCCTGTTGGTAACTATAAAAGGACAGTCTAGCTAAGTAAACAGTTCTCTTCATAGTTGTGTCTAAGCAGGAAAGCCCTGTATTCTTCACCAATAGCTCCATTGATGACTACAATTGTTCTGGTTATTGTTTGCATTCGTAATAACACTGATTATAACAAAAGGTCAAAACAGGAATTTCCTTAAGCTTATTAAATGCTTGCAATGGGGGCCTGGATGTTGCTGACATAAGGATGGATGTACATTGACATATTAGAAAAGGGGGAGCCAGCTCGTCAGCTTCTGTAAATCTCTGTCTTTACCTCCAGCTGAGGGCCTGATTTCATAGTGGCATCTTGTGCTACCCAAGAGCATGAAGTGCCTTGCCATTACCCACTACATGTACCCATATTTTTGTACCATGAAAAACTGAAATTTGAGAAAACTAAAGAATGGGACCAAAAACATAAAAGTACTTCATGATAGTTTAGAACAGGACCGAGGCCTCCTGTCTCTCACTGTGTCTCATAAGAATGTCTGAGATGTCCAGTGCTCAACTACCCCATACACTGTTTCCTTTTCTTTGATACCTCTTTAATTTATCAATTATTGTTTTCTACCTTTATCTTATTAGTCTGCTTGTTAAGGAGCCTATGTATTTCTTTTAGATTTTCCATGGAAGAAACACTTCTTCAGCCTCCAAGGTGTAACAAACCAACTACCATTGCCACTGCTAAACATACTATTCACAGTATTTTCAGTTTCTGTTGCAACGCCAATGACCAACCTCTTTGTTATCATATGAAGAAACATTCCCCTATTGGGTTAGACAGTGGAGCTACAGCTTTGATGATATATGTCAATATCTTCCTCTCCCCAGCAGAGCCCTATAGCTTGTTTCGGATCCTCAGTCCTATGCCCCAAGTGTGTGAGTGCTTCTCTCTCAGGCAGACAAGCAGTAGATATATCAGTGATATTATCACACTGATAATATCATACCATCCAAAATTCTGGGTGGCTTGCTGTTGTTCTATCTCCCCGTAAGACCAAGATTAAACCACAGGTCTGACTTAAAACACAGAACTTCCACTGGTCCAAGCAACAAACTTCCGTTCTTTATCAGACTGGATCTGACACAGCTTAACAACTTTGATACAGTGCCCAGGAGAACACAGTTCCTAGTAAGACAATATATGATGTTTAGAAATGTATTTAATCTCTGAAAACATGGCTTGGGTTAAGGTCAAAAAGAAGATCTTTTATCATTTTATACATCTTTCCTGCTATTTTTTTTTGTCTGATGGCGTTGAAGAGATGGCATTGTAGAGAGAAGGATCTTCTACCACAGCTGTAGTAGGAATCACCTAAAAAAAATTAGCAGAAAAAAAAGTAAGGTAATGCTGTAACCAATAAATTCTTCTTCAAGCTGCAAATCTGAAGTAGTTTGGAAAGCAGATGGGCCATCAAGGAGACAAGGAAACCAATGGTCATTTTTGCCATTTATTGATCTAGGCAGTGATTTATTTTGCCTGAGCTTGAGAAGGGAACCTCAGGTTGCTGGGTGTAAGCTGATACTTGTGGATGCAACAACTTGCTGCTGGCTTGCCCAGAGATCTCCATGCCATATAAAGTATGCATGTGGGCTGGTCAGACTTCCTAAATCTCCTTCCTAAGGCTCCTTTCTACATATCTGTAGGCAGACAGTCAGGATCCACCTGAAGACAGCCCACAAGCCAAGGAGATAACCTTCCTGCAAGTCCCTTGCAGTGACTGATGAGAGTCAGCTTTTACATTTTCCTTCTTTTCAGAAAGTATCATCATGTTTTCTGAAAACCTTGACATAGCCAAAGCATTGCTTGTAACTGAGGAGGGGGCAGAAACCCATTTATTCAAATTTTGTTCAGCTTGCAAAATGATTTGTGCTGCCTGTGTGTAAAAGAGGTTTCACATGATGTCAGGTAGACCATCTCCCAGCCAACACAGGGGACCTGTTATGGAAAGTTGTGTTCCTCTCCCAGCTGAGGCACATAGGTTCTGTTTTCCTGTATGGTCCCAAGGAAACCCCTTGTCATTTCCCTTAGTCCATCTGTAAAAAGACAATCACAGCTCTCCCCTTTTCCATGTGGGATGGAAACACCCAGGAACAGGAATAAATCCTTACACACATGTACAGCACCTGGAACCACAGCAGCCCAAAGCATAACCCATATACTGACAGGACTCACCACGAGGAGGAAAACAAACCATCACACACTTACGGAAAGAATCCCCCAAACCAACTTCACATAATACACAGAGATTATTGGGGATGTAAAGCCCCAACTCAATTCCTCAGTCCCCAGTGTCACAGCAGCTGCCTGACTTGAACTCAAAGTGCTCACCGCTGCAGATGATGGCTCTGTTATCCCCCTTCATAAACAACCCATTGTAAACCCAGGGCAGCCAATGGCACAGCCAAGAAACCCTAACGCTTCTCTAACTTTTCACTGGGATTTGCTCCCACTACAAGCCATCTCAGCCAGTTAAGTGGCTTGCCGTTACTGTCTTGCCCCAAATGACATCACCATTTGGCTTTCTGAGCATACCTCTTTGGCTCTAACACACACACACCCCCCTCCCCCTTGGCTCTTTTCCCTGTAAACAGGGCCTGATTAATGTTGCAGAAGAAGGGCTGTGAATCACGTATTCCATTCTCTTATGGGAAGTCAGAATGTCATTTTTTCCTAGTTTTAAGTGCAGAGAATTGGGATATTTAATGTAAAATCCCTAGCAACGACACAGAAACTGCAGTCTGAGCCCACAGCTGCAAGCTTCCCAACATACTTTCTGTAACAGCAGCTGATGAATCACCCAGTGGAAGACATGCACTTAAAACAAAAAATCAAATGAAACGGCATTCACCGATGCTGCCCATTATTACCCAGCTCCAAACACATCACAAGGATATTCTTTGATAAGGAAAGGGCCCTCAGATGTACATCCACAAATCTCTACTGGACTGTTTAAAGGCTGAATGGAAACAGTCAGACAGCCACAGATGTTCCCTCTGCAGTTCTGGGTGGCAGTATTTTACTGCCCACGGTTCTCATCACTCCTCGTGTTTTCAGCTGGTGTCCAGAAGCCGACACTTGCCCTGAGCTTTTGCTTTGCAAACTCAAGGAAATTAAAACCAAGAGTTTGTATACTCTCCTGCAGTCTCTTTCCCTTCTCTTTTTTCATGGCTGCCATTCTCAGCTTTTCAAAATGAAATGACAGATGAAAAAATAAGGCATGATTTGGACCAGTCTTTTAAATGGATTATGTACACACTGAGCTTGGACAATGTGGTAGAGGTCCAAAAGAAGGGTGTTGTATAGGAAAGGCTCAGGGAAATTACTGGTGAGCCACACTGTTCTTCAAAAGCACCTACTTGACAATTGGTACGACTCATTCTCTGGCACTCTCCTGCTAGTGTGATGGCTAATGATGCAAAAATGAGGCAAAAAAATGGCAGTCAGTAGTTAAATGAAACAGAGGGGCACCTCTTTGGAGGAAGATCATTTCAAATTTCAAATTTCAGTCATATGCACAGATTACCTGACGTTGATGATCCACTCTGGAGAATGACAACAATATCGAGCATGATTTAGGAACACACAGGGCCCGTTGAGGTGCACTGAGAAAAAAGTTCCTAGGTGCTACAAACCCAAAGGGAATTCTGCCCAAGAATAAACCTATCCTCTGACAGAAATCAAGTGAAGTCAAATATTAATCAGATAAATAGTTGTGATGAGACATGCACAGGTAACAGTGTTGAGAGATGAAAAATAATCCATGTTAACCTCAATGCCACCACTGAGGACTGCTTACAGTGCACTATCAGTATCTATCCAGGATACAAGACTTATTGTGCTAAATGCTGTAAAAACACACCAAGCATGCCTGATCCAAAGGTAGTTCATACATCAATATAACTGCAAGATAGTCAGGTGCTTAATTCCTCACTGTGGCATAGATATTTGGGTAGGGATATAACTTGAGGAATGTCCCTTCTTTTCCCTTCTCTGTTCAGCCTGCAAACACCTGGGAGCTGGGGTAGCATCTGATGGATTTATTAAGCCCTCATGTACACCCATTCAAGAGCCAAGTAGTTGTTTCAGAGTACACCAGGTGTGTTACACCTCATGATGGGGAGAGGTGGCCCAGCTTTTCACTCACTCAGTGTTGCAGCTGTAGCTAGTCTTATACAGCCTGGCAGAGGAACGAGGATGATGGAGAGATCTTCTGAGATTTACCCCATGGCAAAGCAGGAGGCAAAAAGACAAATCTTAACTGACTCTTTCAGCTGCATAGGAGTTGGGATAGACTTGGACTAGATATGGTATGTTTCTTTCCCTGGGGCCATGATAGGGAGGGATGTAGGAAGGAGCAGGAATATAAGTGCAAAATCAGATACGCTGCTAAGTATTGTCATCACTCAAAAGAAGGTCTCTTATTTTTATAGCTCAGTGAACTGGCCATATTAGGACAGTTGAAGTCATCATCTCCAGGCTCAGGACTTGAGAAAAGGCTTCATTAACTCTGTCTCTTCAAATATGCAGCCGTGAATGGTTTGCAAGTCTCATTCACATGACAACTTCTCCACTACCAAAGTGAAGAGGGACTTGAAACATTGGAAGGATTAGCTAGAGAAGTCTCAGAGAGAGACAAGATCAACCAACCTTTCAAATCTGAGTTACACAGCATCTGCAGAACCTAAAGATATTTTCTCCGTCATCATATTGTCTCTTGTTCATGATCAAGTGAGCAAAGGGAACTCATCTGTCGGGAATGGAGTTGGCCAATAGGATGTCTGTGGTGGTTGTGGGACCAATCTCAGAGATCCAGACTGCTGAGCTGACTTGCCCATTGTTCATCTCAGGACGGTTAGATCCTGCTAAAACAGCAGCTGCTGTGTCCTTATCACCAGACAGACATTTGAACCAGTTCTACTGAGTGGAATTGGAAACGAGTTTTTTCCTTTGGCATTGCCTACAAGGAAATGTTCCTTTGCTACCTCTGTTCTTACCAGGAAACATTCCTTTGCTTCCTCTTCTAGACAGTGACCAGTCCAGAGTGAGTATGCAAGAGCAATATGAATCTGGTTTTGCACTAGGTCGAATAACTCTGTTTTAAGAACAAATAAAGCAACCTGGATGCAAAGAGCAGCACTACTGCTCCATGCTAGGGATGTAACTCTTGCTCACCATTTTCATGACAACCAGAGTAATAGAGTCATGGTGAAATACAGCAATCTCAAGTAGGTGGAGGTGAGTATCCAGTTGACTCAGAGCACCAGGATGAAAATTTAAGGGCAGATGGTGGGGAATTTGCCTGACTAAAGAGCTTGTTATGTTGTTATTGTTACGTGGGGGAAAAAACAGCTGCAGGGTTTTCGTTAGAAGCTCTGTGTTAATAGGTGGCTATGGAGGTGGAAAAGGGGGAAAATAATTATTGAATGATGATTGCTATCTTCAGTATTTACACAAGATAGGCCACACAGGTGTCTTAAGAGTGAGGATATCTCAGTATTTATTGTTATTGATTTGTATGAAGTGATATAGGAACTATATGGTCTGGGAGGTGCTATAGAATAGGAAGATAAAATTATTTTCTCAGCCAAAGGCAAAGAAATCTGAGAGAAACAGAAGCAATGGATCTCATCTCACCTGCTTTCCAGCCTGTTAAAATCTAGGCAAGAGACAGTCTGTGGAAATAGAGAGGAAACATCAAAGAATGACTGCTGTGACCCATGTCATATACTTAGTCCTCCAGTGCAGGTACAGCAATATTTGTGTTGTGCCAGAATTGACTGAGAGAACATCACCAAGCAGACTCCATCAAGCCACTATGACATAGGTTTTATATTACATGGAATATACCAGAGACCACTCCATCCCCTCTCCTCACCACTCACTTTACTGTAGCTAATTTGGCTGTGAAAATGCACCCAGACTGAGCAATCAGGAGCAAGGTAGGACAGGTGCAGGATGGCTGATGGCAGTTTTACTGCTGATCTTTTCATGATGGCTGTGTCCCTGATGTGCCTTTTACCAGCTGTAAGACCTTGGAGGCAGGCAATGCCTTTTATTACAAGTGCATCCACCACCTGTAGCAATGGGGCCTCAGTTTTGGGAGCAGTCTCTGAGCACTAATCTTAATGACAGTAATTTTAATAACCAAGACATCTTTAAAAGGACCTGGAACAAGGGGCTGTTTTGCATCCCTCTGGATTGTTTTTGACTATTGGCCACTAGTAATAAACTATTAGGGAATGAAAAGCAAATGGAAAACAATGGATGTAATTATATAGCTGGATGAATGTTTCACTTCAAATATTATTGTCTCTGTGAAGATATACAGCATGGATGTGTTATTGCAAAAAGAAATATGCATTGATCTCTTTACCAGGAAACAGGTATGACTGTATTATGTAAATATTACTTCATTTACTGTCAACAACTGTAGGCTTATTTTCACTTTGCAAACAGATGACAAACGTGCTTGGAGTCACACAGCATCAATCAAAGCTGACAAGGATCCCTCATTTTGCAGCCCATTTTTGAAAGCCAAAAGGCCAAATTCAGACTTAAGCTAATGCAGTTCACTCCAGCAAGAGTGAGATGCCAGATGCATTGGTGTAAGCCAGTTGTGCTCTCTATACTTCAGCAGCCAAAGAAGTGGTTCTAAAGCTGTTGACTTCAAAGCAAGGTTGGCCCAAAAAGCTGAGCGAGAGGTCTGAATTCCCCCATGATGGGAGCAAATTCAGCCCAACAGATTTCTACAGAAGTTAAAGATCAGTAAGGATACTCCTTGATACATCATTTGAAAACTCAGCTAACTCTGATGTGGTTGCTAACACCAAGGAAAAACATAGCCAAAGTGAGGGCGCACAACAAACCATATCTCTTGAGGCCTGCAGCTTGGAGGCCACCATGGAAAGGGTTGCAGGTCCCTCACCCAGTCCATGGCCACCCACTGGCTTGGATTATGCTCCCTGAAAGAAGATGACTCTAGCTTGGCCTTGAGCTTATTAATCCCCGCACAATTACTTTGACAGTCATGTCATTCCAGAGGGAATAATCCTCTAGATACTCTTCTTACTCTCTATGTCTTTTGCCAGGAAAGAAAATTTACCTTTCAGGATCTTGTCTGTGAGAAGGGGATACCCAGCCAGAAGTGTGCATCCAACTCCAGATCTAGACCCAGGAGAATTTGAGAAGAGACTTTTCTCTGATGACTAACCACTCTGTGGTATCACAGGCTGAGATAGTCCTTCTCTTTTTTACACGGATTACTCTTGCAAAACAAAGAAGTCCCTACGCTCCAACTGTCTTAAGCTTCTCAGTGAAATTTGACTTGTCAAAAGGTAACATTGCTCAGATCTGGACATGTCTTTTGTAGGTCAGACCTTAAACCAAAACAATTCTCATGAGATTTTCTCACTTGGTTTTGAAATGCTCTTGCATGAGGCTAACACAATGTATGAGGTTTATAAAAGACTTAATCTAACTTTCAGGATGTGCAGTTCCCAAAATGTCCTATTTGAAAGAAAGTGAGAAGATAAAACATACCAGTGTGTGCACCGTGCCAGGGTGAAATACAGGGAGGGAACACCACTAAAGGAGGGGAGGAAGAACTAACTCAGGCACAGAGAGAAATGAGAGAACTATACCACGTACTTACTAGCTTTTATTCTACCCTCCAATATAACATATGTTTGGTAAGCCACAAGGATTGTGTGTGTCTCTCTGATTTCAAATTCTCTTCAAATATGGAGCTTCCTGATAGTTGTGAGCCAGAGTGCAGGAAGAGCCAGGAAAAAAAGGCACAGACTAATAAGACCTATGTGACATTTCAAACAGCGCATACATTGACAACTGAGCAGCCACCTCCAGAGTTAAACCAATGTTTTCAGTCTGGACTCTGGGGAACTGGTAACTAAGTAAAGTATGAGAGTTGGGCAGAGAGGAACCTCATGAGGTTCAACAAGGACAAGTGCAGAGTCCTGCACCTCAGAAGGAACAACCCCATGCACCAGTACAGGCTGGAGAGCAGCTCTACAGAGACTTGGGAGTGCTGGTTGATAATAAACTAAACATGAGCCAGTAATGTGCCCCTATGGCCAAGAAGGACAGTGATATCCTGTGATGCTAATGTATGTCCAGCAGGTTGAGGAAGGTTCTGCTCCCCCTCTACTCTGCCCTGGTGAGGCCTCAACTAGAGTCCCATGTCCAGTTCTGGGCTCCCCAGCTCAAGAGGGATAGAGAACGTCTAGAGTCCAGCACAAGGCCACCAAGATGATCAAGAGACTGGAACATCTTTCTTATGAGGAAAAGCTGTGAAGTGTATGACTGTTCAGCTGGGAGGAGACTGAAGGGTGTCTCATTAACACTTGCAAGTATTTGAAAGGTAGATGTCACAGGGATGGGGCAACACTTTTTTTCTGTAGTGTCCAGGGGTAGGACAAGAAAACCAATATTCCTGCAGGGTAAAGAATGGGCAATAAAGATCATGTTGTTTATCCTATCCAGATCTTCTAGTAGTTTAAACACATGGAGATGAAGTTCAGAGGCTTTAAACATTGTCTATTTCTTTGCTTGCAGTGTCACTCATCCCCAGAAAAGATAAATAGACTCCGAGGATGCCCATGGTCCTGAGAGGATTCCAGTCAATGCCCAGAGGCATAGATTAAGAGCACAGCAGAAGTACTGTACCTGCAGGAATATTGGTTTTCTTGCATTTAAGTAAGCAGTGATTTGTTCATTGGGAACTTCAGGAATGGAATCTGACCAGGGAAAGGTGTCTACAAGGTTATCATCTTGGCTGGTCTGTCTAGATCTTCTTTAGAGTCCTTAGAGAAATGTCCAAATTCCTACAATTAGGATAAATTCAGTCAGCCATTGAAATGACTGCTTTGGAGCAGTTCCCAAAGCACCTTATTTGTTTCTGTTACCTCCTAGCCCCTTGCAGCCCAAAATGACCAGGAGTTTGGAGCTCAGAAAACACATGTAGAATGTGGAGAGAAGAGGGGACAGTGGTTGCTCAGTAAGAATTCAGTTGAAGAGTGATAAGAGGCAATAGGAACAAGAATATGTGTCATTCCTGTGCTGGGGGCTGAGGTGGGACCTGTTTGAAGAGACATCTGTGTAAAAATGCCAGTCTCCAACCCTCAAGGAAGGCTAGTCTGTAACACATAAAGAGTGTTAAATTCTTTACCCTGTCCTTTTAATATCCACAGCCATTCCTGAGTCAATGTCTTTCCTGTGGACATCACTCCACCACAAAACAGTAATTATTTTCACTTTTCCTTTTGCATTTTCTGCTCTTGAGTATTGAGGAAATCATGATAACTCATGATCCTTTTACTGAGGCTATGGAGTTTTCTCACAGTCACTTGAGACAACCAAGGTGTAGTCTGGAAGCAAGCTGGTCTATCCTCTTGCTGGACAGCAAGATCAAGCAAAGAGAGCATTTCATTCAAGTGTGTCATGCACAGCTGATGCTTACAAAAGGGAATGAGTGCTTAAAGACAACAAAAAAAACATTGATCTAAGGAGGTCTCAGGTCTTGTGTGGCTACTCCGAAGACAATGCTCACTAGGACAAGACTTTTGTCTTTTTGCTTTGTTACATGGGCTCGTCCACGTCACACCACTGCAGTCTGCAGAGTTCAATACTGTCAAAATGTGACATCACAATTTAATGGTGGAAAGGTCACAGATTCCTCATGTCCAAGCATCCTGACCCCAGCAAAACTTAAGCCTCCTTATCAGTAAGACTGATACAACTACCCTTCCTTTACCTTCCTCTGTTATCCACTATTTCCTTCTTTCCCTCCCTCTCTCCAGCTTCTCATGTTTTTTTTTCCCTACTACCACCAAATTTGGAAAAAGCAATTAATATTAATTTCTTGAAATACGGTGGATACTATCACACTGTACAGCAGTGGCTCAGAACAGGTCTTGGAAAAATGAAGTGGCCCCATCTCTCAGGGAAGAGTCAAGAGGGATTTAGCAAGGGATCACTTAGGATTCAAAGCAAAATCAGCTCACGGGTAACAAAAACTAAACACCCACACACACGTCTTCTTATATGAGCCCACTGTGACTTGTGCACACAAACAACAGGATTTGCATTGGCAGATGTCATGTATGCCTGAGCACAACTAGGTTTGCAAAGAAGCCAGGGTGGAAAGCAGAAGCCTCACCCAATAAAAACAGTGAGGATTTTAATAGAAAACATTTTTCTAGGGCATTAGGTCAACACTGAAATAAATTATGCTAATGTGGGAAATATTTATCTGCTATTCCTGTATTGTCACAGCAAGAAAACCAGAGTGTGTGTACACATATTCCAGAGGGGAGCTTCAGGATTTCTTCTTATTTTAACCTGGTGATGAGACTGGTAAAAAGCAGTTATCTGCAGAGCATCTGCACAGAAAGTGAAGACCACAGCTATTTAGTTTAGTCTCTCTTGAGACAGATAGTGTCTTTCAGGACAAAAGGTCACTGATAGAGTCAGCAACCAGCCCCATTTCTTGAAACATGTTGGCTCTGCTTCCTCAGTGGCCTCTCATCCATATAAAACCCAGTTTTGCTTCTTGCTGCTTCAGGCTGTGGAGGAAAATTCACCTTGAGACAGCACAGCCATATGATGCCAAGCCACCAGCTCAGATTATATCATTTTTAAGGGCACAGCTAGGAAATATCACTATGTCCTAAATGTTGCAGGTAGTTGCCTCTGCCTGAGTTATAGTTCATCCTTTGTGAGCAAAGCTAAACTGTAATTACCAGAGAGAACTGAGAGTCCCTAAATACCTGGTGACCTTTGCCTTTTTTGTCTGAAGCATTAATGCTTGGCCCAAGTGTGGTTCAATATTGTGCTTAGGAAGAGATCACCCCAAGGTGGGGAATGATGGACCATGGCACAGGCTGGCCTGTGACTTCACTGATTGTGTGCTTGAGCCTTTCCTCACCACCATCACATCATCCTTCCCCTCTGGACTTCAAGATAGATGTGTCTGAAGTTTGCTGAGACAGCTTAGATGGGTCAGGCCTCAGCACAGGCTCACAGGGGTGCCAAACTTACTGCATAGACAAACACTGCAACCACTGAAGCGGCACTTTAAATCCATTCATCAAATTTCACAATTTTCCCTGACTGCCCTTTGCCATGGGGTCTCTCATTCCTGCCTCAGACAGGAGTTCTAGTGCTTTCCCCTCCCTTCCCAAAACACTTCCTCATCCTCACTCTTCCCTGAGGTTCAATCTGTGCTGCAGACCCCCCTAGGTAAACCCTGCCAGTGATAACCACCACTACTCTCTAGTTGCTTGTGCTGGATTAAATACTTCAAGGTTGCTCTGAAAGTCCATTTCCACATATCCCTTTCCTTCACTGGGTAGCAATAATTCCTCCCTAGCTTCCAGATCCTCCTACAATTTGACTGGGGAGTCATGGGCTGGGAACTTGCTACCAGTGCAGTAATCTTTTCCCAGCCATGACTTCAGAAGGGAATTATAACTCCCCTGGTACAGCAAGGTCTCAATATTATCATCTTCTGTTTGTCCTAAACCAAAGACATACTAGTATGGCTGAATTATTCTGTTTGTGCATGTGTGCATATAGTATAGAGTGTTATGATGGCATAAATTTTAATTTTAACTCCACAGATATGTGTGTGAGGGGTTTTTTATGTGTACGCTTGCCTGTGTACATACACACAGCAATATACACACAGCCTTCTGGTTACAGTAATATCTCTATATGTTATTTTTTGTTCAAGATATGAACAAATCCCTGCTGATATGATTCCTGCACTGTTTGCATCCAGGGGTTGCCAACAGCCTTATTGAAAGTAGCAGTTTTCCTCAGCCTCAGGGTTTCTCTGACACTAGCAGCCAGGAGAGGTCAATACTGACACAGAGCCGTGAGGACCAGACATTCATTGTATCCAGAGAGAGCATTATACCCACAATGACTTCAAGGCATCACACTAGAGACAATTTTAGCTACACAAAGGTGGGAGTCTAAACTCAAGTCATTTTTGAGGTTCCTTATGTGATTACTGGAAGGGAACAAACACAGAGGGCAACTCATTCTCTGATGCTGATGCCTAACAAGACTAGAAGCATCCCGGGGAAGTACTTGTCTCTCTGCAGCTGTAGTGACCAGTTGAGGTGACACATCAGCCATCCAGGTAGCTATGACTTAAGATCAATCCTACCTTTGCTGGTGAAGCATGAGAACCACTGAGCAGAGCTCAAGTCCCTTGAAAACCACCAAATTCTTTCAGCTTCCAGATCAAATTCTTTCCCCTCCAAAAGGATACTTAGGATGAAGGATGGAGATGGCATGAGTGTCCCCACTTTGCATTTGCAAATTATCCTCTACACCTTCAAAAGTTGGGCCCTAATTAGGACTTACTCCTCATGCAGAGCAAAAAGCAGATTGACAGTCACCATGGCATACCTTGCAGTAACAGTATTTTCTGTGAAGTTTCAACTCTCCTTAGCACAGAACATACTTAACTAAAAAAAAAAATGATTCAACTTTCTTTTGCTGCAGACAAATCCTGAAAGAAGCAGGACGCAAATGTAAGTCTCTGAAGACAGAAGGCAACGAGAAAGATCCCTGAAATGTAATTTTTACAGCAGTTTCATGGCTTTTAACCCAATCTTGTAATTTTGAAGAGCTTAGCTTGTGATTTCTGGACCCCTGGGGTGAGCAGTACTGAAAGTAAGAGGTGCATTCAAGTTACTCTGGATGTCACAGCTCTGAAATATGCCCCAAGGAAAGAGGGGAGGGGACTGGTAAGTTACAAACCAAATGAGTGAAAAATGTGTCTTCCTCATCTCTCTCTCCCACTCAACCCCACTCCTGGCATGGGTTTGCTTCTCTTTTGAGAGGCGATATTTTTGTTTGAGCTGACCTTCAAGCAGATGTCCCTGCAAAAAGGTAACTCTGGGAAGAAATGTCACAAAACAGAGCCCCACTATTGAAAAGCAGGTCTCTGAAAAGCTGAACAGATGGCCCTGGAGTCTCCCAGCTCCATGGTGAGGACGCTTGGCAGCAGAACGAACGCTGAGGAAAAAAAGGAGCTGATTTCATCAGCTGCTTTATCTGGTTGAGCCATGTAACTTTGCCTTGGGTTTCTGCTTTTACCAGCTCCTTTCCTGGAAAAGGCAATAGCTCTTTAAACAAACTCCCAACAACAAAACTTTTTCCTAGATTTATGTTCATTAATCAGATAGCTTATGTTCTATACTTCTTTATCTCTTCAGGCTGATTTTTACCTTGTCAGTGTGATTAGTTGCAAGACATAATCCTGGATCACTGCACACTTCTTTCAGAAATCGTCCTGCACAGAAGTCTATGCAGGCATCACTGTAAGTCTGAGAGTGAAAACACGTATAAGTGTGAGTGTACATGGAGACTGATAAAAACACCCCTCTCTTGTCAAAACAGTTAAACATTTACAGAGGATTGGGTGTGATTTTCCTCCTCTACTCCAGTTTCTTTGAGCCATGTGAAAAGATTGCAGGGAAGCCTTAGGCAGATGTACCAAGAGTATACAAGGCATGCTGGTAGAATGCACGCAGCTGCGGTTTGCAGGGTACTCTTCAGTGATCATCCTCTCTGCAGCTGGCTTGCTCATTCTGTTTTTCTCCGTGTCCTTGGGCAAGTCTTCAACATTTTCATTACATAAGAATCTAAATTCATCTAAATATTTTTGTGCATTGGACCTCTGCTCTCTTTCTCTCCTTTGCAACCATGGGGTGGGCTGGAAAACACTCCTCATTTGTTGGTATCCTGGAAAGGTAAATATACTTTTAAAAGAATGGATAGCATTCTCCAAGGAGTGGAGACAGAGGGAAATAGAGGTGAGCACTGTATGACATCTGCAGAGTTCAATAGATAAACCAATAGCCTGAGACTCGGCAATTTTCACAGAATTATAGAATAGCAGGGGTTGGAAGGGACCTTTAAAGATCATCTAGTCCAACCCACCTGCTCAAGTAGATCCACCCAGATCAGGTCACTCGGGAACGCATCCAGGTGGGTCTTGGAAACCTCCCGAGAAGGAGCCTCCACACCCTCCCTGGGCAGCCTGGGCCAGGGCTCCCTCACCCTTACAATAAAGAAGTTTTTCCCCAAGTTTAACTGTTACAGTTTTTGTCCATTAACCCTAGTCCTATCAATTTTGGGAATGTTCCTTGGTCTGCTAATGCCTCACAGAGCAGCCTCAACCCTTTCTTCTCCCCACTGCATGATGAGTTTTCCCAGCCTCTAGACTCAGCATTCACTAATGCCTCCATTAGTCCATCAGACTCCTTCCCAGTGAGCTACTGCTTCAGTGCTGAAACCTCCCTGAGGAGAGGTTTAATCCCTGTCACCAAAACAAAACTCTGTGTGTTTGTTTTTTCACTCTGCGTAACTGTCGGGATTAATGCTGTTTAAATTATGTCAAACAGCCACTGATTGGTTAGAAAGATATTTGCTCCATATGACTTTTCAATGGAACCTTAATATTTTACCACAGGAAGGAGAAAAAGGGGGGGGGGAAAGGCCTTAAAAAAGCAGACAACACTAATAAATCACAGAGTTACTATTCCTAAACTGTTTTTCTTTAAATCACAAAAGCACAGAAAGCACAAAGATTCTGATAATAAACATAAAACGTGGTTAATATTAAAAAAAAAATCTCTGTCCCATCAATTTCAACTTACTCCATTACAAACCAATGAGCTACTTAATCAAATATTCTCCCACTTTAATTGTTTTTTCTTACTTTTGTGTTAAATTTCAGTGAGTTACTGTGGGCAACAGTCTTCACATTGTAGAAGAAAATGGCAGTAGGCAGGCCTTTATTAGTGTAAAACACAAACGTTGGTTTAGAACATTAATCATATTAAAGAAAGCTCCTGCAATTTAACTCATTCAGTTAAACCAATCCAAGTAAAAGAAGGAAGCAGGGAAAAAGAAATCCTAAGTTAGTTTGGTAAAATTAGCCTCTTGTCCATTGTGAAATTCAGAAATGAGATGACTTTGTCTTCGAAAGTAGAATAATTTTAACAAGTCTTTTGAAAGTTGTCACCTGGTGTTATCCCATGAAGCATTAAAACTCAGCTGGAGTGTCCTTTCAAAATTTCTCATCTTTGCTTCAGTCCACTTAGAAATCACAGATGCTTGTCTGGACTAGTCCAGTGTTTCCCATGAGAAGATATATCAACACAACGTCCATAAAAGTCTGGGCTCAGACTCCAGTGTTTGCCATGAAGGGCCTTACCCTCTTAGTGTTAAAAGGCAAGAAATTGTCCCCTGTGAGTCATTGTCTTCTGCAAATAGGAGGGGAAGTGTTCCTTTGTGTTTTATTTTGTTTAATTCCTTGTTATCGATTGATACCTTCTCAAAAAGATCACAGGGGAGACTTTATTAGTTAGTGTTACTGATTAAGCAGTTCTAATTGTGACTTAAGGATGATCTTGCTTGATAGAGATGTATACAACATGGAAAAATACAGGCAGAGGTATAAAAATGCAATCCTCTCTCCATTGAAGGCTGAGCTGACGTTTGCCCTGGTTCAACGGCTAACAGAGGTTAAATTGCTTGTCTTCACTGACATGTTTGTGTGTCTGAGCTCTTCATATAGTTAAATGGCCATGAATAAGTCATATTTTCAGGTCTAGCAGTCTACACAAGTTTCTAACAGGCATAAGTTGCTCTTCTTCCAAGAGAAAGTGTCAAGGTATGATCCAGGTACAGATGGAGCATGCTTCAGATGGCATATGTCCCAAAGCAAGGAATGACCATCGGATCTGAGGAGCAACTATGGTTGCCTTTATCCAGCTAAATCTACTTTCCAGAGCATGCAAGGGTGGATGAGGTGATCCTTCTCCCAGCAGTAACTCCCTTCTGCATTAGATGGAGAGGGTCAGCAGAAGAAACACTGTTCATGCAGCACATAATACCACATAGCTGGAAAAAGACTGGTGTGCAACATTTGCCTGCCTCCAAGAAAACGAGCCAAGACAGTTTTCTCTAACAATTTTGTGTATTATGGAAAAGTTCAAACTCATGAGTCTGAGAGAGAGGGTGGGGTCTCCCATTTCAGACATTGCCAAATCTTAGATCCAGACCAGGTCTGGATTTTTACCAGCAGTGATATGTTGAGATGCTTGGTTCCAGGTTCTGGTTTTTTAAGCCACCCAAGCGCAATCATCTGCATCAGGGGAAGGGAAGAAAAACCCACCACAACATTTACATGGAAGCTTTTGAATTTCAAAGATCTTTTTTAATAAGGCAAGAATGAGGAAGTATAAAGATGAGCATATCTGCTTTACAGTTGTTAGCCTAATAAATGCAAATATTTCCAGCAGCCAAAGGTTTTACCCTGCAGTTTTACCTGCTAACATTTCCTTGTTTTGAATTATGTAGATCAGAAATGGAGGAAAAACATAACACTGGTTCTAAGGGTATAGAGCTGTCATCTAATTTTAGCTAAATGTGCTCCAAAGCAGAAAGATGCATAACTGTGGGGTAAAATGCTAGTGAGGTTTTTATTTTTTTAAGGATCTGTTTACAGCTTTGCTAGCCAAAATCAAGGGGGTAAAAAAAAAAGAAACAACATAAGCAATGATGAATATTTCAAAGTAATCATCAGTAAAAAATATTGAGTCTCAATCTCCAATTTATTTTTTATCAAATATAGGTCAAAACTTGAAAAAAACATAAAGTGTGCATTATGCAAGATGCTGATTGGATGTCCTAGGTGTGTTAAGTGATCTTTGACCAAGACTTCTGAATGTAGTCAGAGATTTGGGGTATCTGCTTGTATGTTGCCAACCTAAGACTTCTTATCAGAGCCTGGATTTCAGAAAGAGGGCACTCAACACTTGGAAATCAAGTTTGTGAAGGCATCTAAGTTCAAGCTGTTCAAAAACAGGGACTGTGAGAATCGGTAGTTGTACTTTGTAATTTGGGCCTTTGTGTTCCTACATTCAAAGTTTAACTTCCAAGATATTGTTCACATCATTTTATTAATCCAGAAACAGGTCATAACCTGGAAGCAAAACCCCACAGATACCAATCTTCTTAGTAACATATGATCTACACATCAAAGTCGTATTTATATTGCTATAATTTGAAAACAGCTTCACAGGAGTGAAAAAAGTCTGCACTTAAGTTGATGAGACTAAAATTAGGTTGATAAGAGAAAGTTATTGAGGGTGATGGGTAGTGGAAATCTTATATTTGATGGATCCTCACATCAGATCTATGTCCGTTGTTGCTGCTGTTATGGTAGTTATTGCTGCTGTCATCATCTCTAGCGGTTCCAGCCAAGACCTACCGACACTGTAATTTCTACTCTACAAGTCCATGGCAAGACACAAGCTCTGCACTGAAGGCTCTGTACAAATGGTCTAATCGTTGGTGGTATTGGGTGGTATTTTTCTCACCTTGCTTTAAACATTTGTATATGAGCTAGTAGTCAAGACTTCCTTTACAGTTACTGGAGAGAAATAGAAACATGTAGATCCTGATTTCTCTGCGCATTGTGAGATGCTTACCTTAGAATAAAAGTGTGGATTCTTGTAGTGTCTTTTTCTCTTTAGTGACTACAGTGGGAATCTAAAATATTTCCCACTATGTTGTAAACATCAAACAAGGTGAATCCTGTACAGGAATTAGTCCTGGCTGTAAGCTCAAGCAAGATGTATAATAGATAAAAAGGGTGATGTCTTGCTTCCAGTTTCACTGTTTCACTTGCATATAACAGAGGATGGGCATTAAAATGCCTTAAAAATAAAAATTCAGGATTTATCAGGCTTTATGGAGCAGCCATAAGGCTATTTGCAGAGAAAACCACTCACCTTCCTGAGTTGTGTACCAGACAGTGAAGGCTAAGCAGCAAGGAGTAAAAAGAGTCTCTTCTGACATGTGGCTCTCATCTGTACAAGAGAACATGCTATCAAAGGCACTCATAAACTCAGACTCTCCCCTTGACATTTTTGCATGTCATGGGCCATCCAAAACTATCCATGTTAGCAAGATTGAGAGTCAACAGCTGGACATTCATCCTTAAAATGCAGAGTGAACATCACCAAAATTTACTTAGAGGTATATAATCTGTCTCATTGGTTTGTAATCATTTTTATATCTACACGGTGTGGCTTTAGGGAGCTGTATGGTAAACGTATTTCCTCAGCCTAGGTAGCTGGGTTGGCAGCAACAATGAAGAATGAGTCCTTTCCACTCATCAACTCTGCTGAAGTCCTCATTGCCACAACATAACTACTGTTTTTCACCAATTACTCTATTTCACAGCTCATCAGCTGCCTGTCTGAGGCAGATCTGTCTTTTCTATGCAGAGTTCCCGAAGGGTATAACTCAAAATCCTACTTCATACGAATAAGCATACTCTACTACTAAACTGTACTTGTTCTTCACCAAAAGTGCATGAAATTTACTCTTTCTTCAGCCCTTAGCATTTCTGACCAGAAGTAGTCACATAACTGGGGAAAACAAACAGGTTCTGCATTGCCATTTGTGAAGATGTTGAAACAGTTTGGGAAACTCAGAGATAAAAGCTCTAGAAACACAAGATAAGATGATATAAATTATTCTCCTTAACACCTCAGACAGGAGATGTAAAGGCCATATATGGTCATAATTACCATATCCGTGCATATCCAGTAAAAGGAGGCTGAGATCATATTATAAAAGTTAACCTGGGGGACATTGCAAATGTTGCTTCTAATGGAATTTTATGATCAGCAGTCATGTATTATAATATTTGAATAACTTTCAGAAAGATTTTCTCTTCTGGCAATGCTTAATTTTTTTCCTCCTTTAACCAAAACTGGTCTTTCAAAGAAAGTGCAAGGCAAAAGAAAAGCTGACCTTTCAAGCTACAGGGAGTTGCAAACTTCACACTGATGCTGTTAAAGCTGATTTAAGTAATTCAAAACAATTATTTCACAAATGCATATGTTAAAACTGTAAATTGATATATCAAAACCACAACCTGAATATAGCAATTTGTTTCTTTTTTTCTTTCTTCCTTCCTCTCCCTGTTGTAGTATATTCCACAGCTGCCTGCCAGATAATGCACTGATTGCAACTTTCTTAATTTACAGAGCCTTTAAGCCTAATCTCATGAGCCAGCCTAAAGGGGTTCTTCATCCATTGAAATGCCAGAATAATTGAAATTGTCTTCAGCTGACAGACAGGCTATAATGAATATTTTTCTTTGCTGATTGCATGTCAAGGTTACATATAGCACTGCTAACAGACCTGATCCTGTGCATCTCAAGCCAGGCTCCTCAGGATGTCATGTACTTCATTTTTTGCTGTTATTTCCTCCCTCCATGGATCAGTACAAGCAGACTAAGGGCAAACATGTTGCTGAGTGGTATAGGATGATCCAATTGCTGTTTGAACAATGCCACTGTAAGTTTTTAACAGTACTCTAGAGGCAAATGACAGTCTGGGAAATGTTTCATTTCAAGATTTCCCTGAAGGGAAAAAGGAGAGGGAGGAGGAAATGCACTAGTCAGTCAAAAAAGAGGTTGGGAGGAAATCTGTGCTATGGCATGAAAAAGGCTTCTGTGTGAACCCAACCTGAATAAACTCCTCAGACTTTCATTACAATCACACACGGGCGTTTCCTGATCTGAAGGTAGTGCCTGGGCAATAGAGTGTTAATGATATCAAGAACTATGGGGCCAAGAAAAAGTACAACCATTACTCTAAGAAAGGAAATACAACATGTTTGAGAGTTGTGTACAGAAATGAAGGCAATCTGGACACAGGAGTGATCTTGAATTTCTGAGTCTGCGTGTACCCACTTGCAGCCACGGATATCAGCATATGCACCATATCAGAGATGCACCAATCACACCCAACAGTTGTTTCCATCAGAAAGAAGCTCAAGCCCATGTTCCAGAGACAACCACACAGTGCATGGACAACTGGGAAGCCAAGATCCAAAGGCATGGGACGACTCATCCCATCAAGTAAATCAAGATGAAGTCTGACAAGAGAGCATAACAACATTCCTCCCTCCCTATAACCCATCTATGACAATCCCTTCCAACAAGTGAAGTAGAAGAAGAGGAAACACTAATTTTGCCACAAACATCTGCAACTTCTTGTTTGTGACTTTCTTCAGCCAGAAAGAACCCTTCATGTGAAGGGTTTTCCTTCATGGATTTATCCCATCAGCCTCTAAATTCAAGCAAAATTTTAGTATCCATAAAATCCTGCAGCAAGACATTTCCCAGTTTGACTTTTCCTCAATGGTTGAGTCAGCAGTTGTTCCGTGATATCTGACCCTGAGCTCACACAATTATTTCCCTCACACCATGAAAAGACAAATGTTATTCACCAAGCCAAATGTACCCTGGATATTTCACTCCAATATAAAACTTCTATTTTGATACAGTTTTATTTCAACTGTACACAAAGAGAGCAAGAGAGAGAGAGAGAAAGGCTTTTTTGGAGGAGAGGAGAGAAAGCAAAACATATCGTGTTTGGGGAAAAATAGTATGAAACTTGAAGGCAGCTTGATTTGGCAACACAGCTTCTGTATCCTCAGCAATCTGGAAGGCTAGAAACTGATGGGTTTGATGGTCTGACAGCTTTGGATTTGGCCACCCAAGGAAGCACAGAGCTCAGGGTGTAAAAGGCCAGTACAGGAAAACATCAATCTCTGCATAATCCTTTCATAATTCAGGCAAGTATCCAACAGCCCATATGCAGCCCTAAGCAAGCTGGTCTGGTCTCCCTGTGGGGAGCAGGAGGTTGAATCGAAACCTCCAGAGGTCCTTTCCGACCTGAATCATACTATGGTCCCATGATCCTGGGAGGACCAAGGGCATTTGGCTGCCAGGCAACCTGCCAGGCCAACATCCTTGGAGGCAAAGAGTTCTGGCAGAAGCTACTGGGGGAAAATGAGAGTAAAGCTCTGGGAAAGCTGTCACTGCAGAGGCACAAGGTCTCTTCAGGGATGCCAGCCTTTCACTGAGATGTCCTGCAGCCTTACCACCAGAGAACAACACCACTTTTCAGGAATTCTTACAGAGAATTCCCTCTTTCTTCAGTGCTTCTGTGGGACCAGCAGTTGGATCCATCACTTCTATTCAGCCTTAACACCATGCTTAATCATATGTCTTCCTCCAGCTAAACTCTCGCCTCGAGCAGCTTCGTACAGCTCTGGGGAAAGATGTTTTTCACCCATCTCTCATCAGTTTGCCAGTGTGAACAGCCCCCAGCTCACTTCAGCTGGAACAAGTCCAATCACTTTTAACTTTTTCCACCAGAGGTTTTTTAGCTTGGCTGGTCTTGAGATCTGCAAGTTAGGGAACACTCATGGGAACTCATCCCCACTGATCCCACTGATCCCACCGAGGCAATAGCTTCTGGTGGGGACAATAACAGCAAGTTAGGATTTTTTTCAACTAACCAAGCAGCAATTAGATGAAAATACACAGGCAATATCTTTAATCCTTGGGTGAGTTTTTCTGGGCTGGAAACTGGGTAAGAATTGGTTCTGGGACTGGACTACAAAAGTAGTAGAGTGACTTGTGCAAAGGGCAACCTGCCACAACTCTATCTGCATCACCACCCAGATGATCCTGCAACCCCTGAGTCTCCACTCACACACTGACCACTGCCCATCCTTGCAACAACATCTTGTGAACATTTGCATCAGACAGAAGCAGTGCATATTCATCCCTGTTTGTGTTTGACAATGCTTTCTTCAGCTGCACTCTGCCAGGAGTAAGCCTGGGCTCCAGGAGCTGTAATCCTTCCTTCTCAGGTGCAGCCCCACTCTGAAAAGAGTGAGAGATCAAAACAGGCTCCATGAGATGCATGGGAAAGAGAGGAATATTCACAGCCAGACATTATCAGGGGAAGTCAACATGGCTTCACCAAGGGGAAATCCTGTTTGACCAAACTGATAGCCTTCTATGAGTGTATAACTGGCTGGCTAGATGAGGGGAGAGCAGCAGATGTCATCTACCTTGACTTCAGCAAGGTTTTTGACACTATCTCCCATAACATCCTCATCAGAAAGCTCAGGCAGTGTGGCTGGATGAGTGGATAGTGAGGTGGATGGAGAGCTGGCTGAATGACAGAGCCCAGAGAGTGGTGATCAATGGCACAGAATTGAGTTGGAGGCCTGTGGCCAGTGGAGTTCCACAGGGATGGGTTCTGGGGCCAGTCTTGTTCAACATTTTCATCAACAACCTGGATGAGGGGACAGAGTGACCCTCAGCAAGTTGGCTGATGACACCAAATTGGGAGGACTGGCTGATTCCCCAGAAGGCTGTGCTGCCATTCATTGGGATCTCAACCGGTTTGAGAGTTGGGCAGAGAGGAACCTCATGAGGTTCAACAAGGACAAGGGCAGAGTCCTGCATCTGGGAAGGAACAACCCCATGCACCAGCACAGGCTGGGGGTCAAACTGGTGAAGAGCAGCTCTGCAGAGAGAGATCTGATTGATAATAAACTGACCATGAGCCAGCAATGTGCCCTTGTGGCCAAGAAGGCCAATGGCATCCTGGGATGCAACAAGAAGAGTGTGGCCAGCAGGTCAAGGAAGGTTCTTCTCCCTCTCTACTCTGCCCTGATGAGGCCTCATCTGGAGTCCTGTGTCCAGTTCTGGGCTCCTCAGATCAAGAGGGACAGGGAAGTGCTGGAGAGAGTCCAGCACAGGGCCACCAAGATGATCAGGGGACTGGAGCATCTTTCATATGAGGAAAGACTGGGAGGAACTGGGGCTGTTTAGTCTGGAGAAGAGGAGACTGAGGGGAGATCTTATTAACATTTATAAATATCTAAATAGTGGGTGTCAGAAAGTTGGGACATCCCTTTTTTCTGTAGTAACTGACAACAGGACAAGGGGTAATGGGGTGAAGATTGAACACAAAAAGTTCCACTTAAACCTAAGAAAAAACTGTTTCACTGTTGATGTGACAGAGCCCTGGCCCAGGCTGCCCGGAGGGGTTGTGGAGTCTCCTTCCTTGAAGGTTTTCAAGACCCACCTGGACATGTTCCTATGCAATCTGATCTAGGTGAACCTGCTTCTGCAGGGCGTTTGGACTGGATGAGATCTAAAAGTCCCTTCCAACCCCTACCATTCTATGATTCTATGATTGCTTTTGGGTAAGTAGGACTAAGGCTATAAACAGTGGTAGGAGCTTTCTACTTCTGCCACATCATGGAGGACATTCTTTCAGCAGCTTGGAAAGAAACATTTAAAGGATTAAGGTCTTTTCTCCAAGTAGCCACTCTGGTTGCTAGTTGGAAAAAGAGCCATAAGACATTAGGAAACCCAAGGTAATTGAATTGTTGGGTATGAATAAAACTTTTTAAGGAATCCTTGCTTGTAAAGCCCATGGAGTGGAATTAAACCTAGAGCAAATTGTTTACTGATAAGATCTGCCTTTGACCAGATCTGTAAGAAGTCAAGTTCTTTGTTGTTTTAACTTCACTGACTTTACACCAGTGCTTAAATTTAGCAAATTGCCTTGGTAATTAGGTCACCAAGGAGAAAGCTGAGGGTGTAATGGGGAGTACTGATTGTTATTAAATCATGACAATATAAAAATCTGTGCATGTTCAGCACACATCATACAGGATGCTACACCCAGACACGATATGTTATAGGCTGATCATAACTCCTCACAGTGACCTTCCTGTTGGCCAGAATATTTTTGGTTTTAGCTCCAAAGTTAGCTGCATTTTACAATAAGAACAAGGGACTGGGGCAACTTCACCCAAAAGAAAATAATTCTGCCATTCTGCAAATTAGGCAGCTGGACCCCTCAGGGAAACAGTCCCTTCACATGCCAAGTACCTCCTATCACCTTCCTGAGCTGGAAAACTTTAAATATGTGATCTGGGAACCTGTTCACCTTCCTCCTCCTCGTTCAGCCCCCACTTTCCCCCAGGGCTCATTTCCATTACTTTTACCTACTTATCCTAGCAAGTATGGTCAACTGCCTTCATGAGTCCTGAAAGAGCCCCTGCTCTCTTCTGCAGACAGATTATAATTAACTTTACAAAAAATAGATTGGAAAAGGAAGCAAGAAGGGAATCATCCCAGGTGCCCAGCACAGCCAGAAATGCAGTCCCAGGTCTCAGCCCTTTGTAACCTACACCTTGCTACTGGCTTGATCTCTCTCACCTCCTTTTCCCTCGTCTTGGGCTGCACTCCTGGGCATGCCATGTTTCACATCTCTATATTCTTAAGCTTATAAGAAAGAGATGTCAGCATAACCTAAAAAGTATATGGCCAAGTCATTCTGGCTCTTTGGTTGGGCTCTCCAGTACTCTGGCATGTAACAACACTGGAGCATGCTGGAAGATATTGCTCCATACAGCACTAAAAGCTGTCAAGACATCTCTATAGCCTGAATACAGGATAAGAGATTGCAACTAACAACCTTGCCTGTCATCATTTTACTGGATTCAATTTAACCCAACCAGTGCTTAAGGGTTTTTTGGTTCTTCTGAAATGGTTGCTATTCAAGGCTGTAGCCCATGACCTTGAACAGATGGATGGTCAAAACTGAACAAGACCTCGATGAACATGATAGGAATCCCTAAACACAAAACACAGTCTAGTATGTGCTTGCTTGCTTAATGGAACTGCCTTTCCCTCAGTTTTTGATTTGGAAAACTCCATCCAAAAAGATTCATAAAGTGCTGGAGGTGCTTGACATACACTTAAAATCTCCAGTTCTGACCTTACAGCTGATATAAATCACTGTCAGCTCCAGCAGTTTCAGTGGCTCAGGCTCTGCCTCAGAATACAGTAAGAGCTAGGGAGAATGAATCAGTGAATTTATCAGTACATCCCCTTCTCCTTAAAACCAAACACACTTGAACTGATGGATTGGACCTTTCATATCCCTGCGTTATTGTGTCTCAATTGCATACATTTGTGCTCTCTCCACTGTATAATAACATAAATAATGAACAGCTGTAGGAATGCAAATATAGGTGGCACACTTGAGTGTAGCCATCTATGCACACACACATATGCTATCTGCAGCCAACAGCTCAGCCCTGTGGGTCTGTTGACCCTGCACTCCCATTGAGGAATTGATTTATTCCCGAGGGAAAATAAAAATCCTCCTTTTCTTTATTTTTATATTAATAATGATGAAAAAAAAATTCCAGTACACCATTTCTAATACAATTAAGTATATTCAAGATCACAAAATACTATCACAATAACCAGACAATATATACATAAAGAACACATTTTAATCCAAGTACAGAGCTAAGGTTGAAATGAATGCATTACCTGTGCCCATTGTGGCTAAGTATTAAAAGCTTTACCCTGACAGAGGAAGGGAGAGCAACAACTAAGCATCTGTCTTATGTTACACCTCCCCAGATGCTCCAGGATGTGACACCAACAGCATAATGTTCAGCGATTTTGTGGTGACGTTTCATTTAAGGAAGGACAGATGCTGTCTTGGCATCACTGAGTCCAGCTCTTCACTTTCAAGAGTCTGTAAGCTTGATCCATGGCTGTCAGGAGCCTCACTTCTTTGTACTTCTCATTTCTTACCTGGGCTCTGGTTCTCCCCTTCATGTGTTTATACTTTCCACTACCGTCTGACATTTGGTGATAATTCCTGAGCATGTAGGGTTGGTGAAGGCAGAAGGAGATGAGTCTTGTTTAACTCTGTTACATCCAAGGCAAATTTTCCTTCCACTAGTGAATAGGAAGACAAATGAAAATCCTCAGAAAGGGACATCACTAAAATCAGTGTTAATGATGGGTTATAAAAACATCCACCCTATGAGCATGCTAAGGTGACCTCACCTGAAGGTCTGTGCACCTCATGCTTTAGGGCAGAGTGGACCTTCCCCAGGGGAGCAAGGAGAGGTAGTGGAAGAGTCACAGGGCACATCTGAGGTGCAGGTCACTAGGCCTGGCTTAGTTACCCAGCTTGGAAAAGGTATAGCTTCATGAGAGAGGTTAAAGTGCCAGGCCAAAACTCAATTGGGACACAGACACATCTATTTCACTGGACTCCAGAGACAGGATAGGCATTTCAACAATAATATAATGCATGGGTAGGCACTTGTCCATTGGAAACAGAAGCAGAAAAGAGGGAATGGTTGTCACAGGAAAAGGATCTGATTTAATTGCAGGACCAAATGAGAAAGACGAAATACATTTGCAAAGGAGAGTCAGAGTCTATGGTCTGGAGGAAAACAGCCTTGAATGCCTGGGACAACACTGACCAACTCTAAATAAAAATATCTCTTCTTTGTCTTGCCTAAATTAATGAGTATTTTGTTCTTCATATCCCTCTGGAAAGCCTGTAGGCCAGGTTGTCTCTGATGGTAAAGCAGAGGATAGTCATAGCTTTCAGAAGGGTTATAGAATCATAAAATCATTTTGGTTGGAAAAGATCTCTAAGATCATCGAGCCCAACCACTGACCTCACACTGCCAAGCCCATCACTAACCCATGTCCCTCAGCAACTCAGCTCCACCACTTTGAAATATCTCCAGGGATGGAGACTCCCCCATTTCCCTGGGCAGCCTGTGCCACTGTGGCAATACTCTCTCACGGAAGAAATCTCTTCCTAATCTCCAATGTAAACCTCCCCTGGTGCAACTTGAGGCCATTTCCTCTTGTCCTATCGCTTGTTACTTGGGAGGAGAGACCAACTCCCACTTCGCTACCGTCTCCTTTCAGGTAGTTGTAGAGAGTGATCATGCCTCCTCTTCTGCAGGCTAAATAACCCCAGTTCCCTCAGCCATTCTTCATCAGACTTGTTCTCTAGACTCTTCCTCAGATTTGTTGCTGGTTAAGAGTTGATGAACTTGGATATATGTCTAGAATTCAGAAAAAGACATTATTTTTTCATCCATGGGGGAAAAAAAAGCCCCAAAGTCTGGTATTTTCTAGAGGTGTAGTACAGTCTGATAATTTACATGTGATCTAGCACTGCCCTCCTTCAAGGTTGTCAACAGCTTGTCTTTGGCCTATCTTTCCCACATAGAGCCTCCTCAATAAAGGTGTTCCTCAGTTCTCAAGGATTTCTTTTTAAAGTTGCAAAATCACTAAAAAAAAAATCTTGGTTCCAAATTGCATTCCTTGTGAAAGCTGTTGAGCAGACTGGTTCCTCAGTTTGACTCCGTGTTCCTGATTTCAGTGATGACACTCCATCCATTCATAACTGAGAGCAGAACTGGGCCCTGGACTTAAAAACTGGAGCATGCAGCAATCAGCAGGAAGCATAGCAACTACAAATAGACCCGAGCATGTTTTTAAAATGCAAATCAGCATTCCCATAAGCCCACTGCCAAGGTCTTTGGGGTAGATACGCATTTAGGTGATTTAAAAACGATCATTATTTACCCAGTAAGCTGTGGCAACTCCTTCAGCAGCTGCCATGCTCGACTGACTTAATACATATTTAGAGTACGCAGAGTTAAGAGTGGGCAATGCAAAGTAGAGCTGAAACATCTCAGTATTAGATACCTCGGGGGGGTGTTTCTCCATATGCCAAATTAGACAATATTGTGGATTAGTCACTTGCCAAATTCTTTCTCTTTTTTTTCCTCCTCCTTCTTTTTTTTAATTTTTTAATCCAAGCTGTTTAAATTAAACAAAAGCCTGAGAAAAATATAAGCATCTTCATCCAGAAGAGACATCTTTGCATCAATAATTACATATATTTCTTTCTAAGGCAATGCATGGCTCCATTGGAGGGGACAGGAGGAAATGCAGCCCCACACCTGACACTTTAGAATGTCGAATCTTGGGCCAAAGCAAATCTTTGCTTTCAAACTCTAGCCCTTCCAGGGGCAAAAGCCCCATCCAGACCCAACACTAAGCTTCAACAGGAGTGCTGGCAGTGACAGCTACTGCAATATCATGCCTGGTGCTTAGCAAGTGGGCTCGGAACCTTGCTTCCTTTTGATTGCTCCTTATGTAGGACGAATCCAGATTAAAGGCTAATTTCTTTCTGACTTTGTTGGATTTGGAGCCTGTCTCTTACTCTGGCTTTGTTGTGCAGCGAGGTAGAGTGTAATTTTCTGACTCTTCCCAACATCTTAGTTTGAGACAATAATCCACTCTGTCTCCTCTTAATTAAAGTAAATAACCCAGGCTCACAATAGCAGTTCAGAAAAGGGCCTTAAGTCTCCTCACTCCCTCAGTGCAAGGAGCTAATTGATTTTCAAATGATAATGGTGTTTACATTAGAAAGCCCACATCCCTCCCTCCTCCTTCTTTTTCTCTCCTTAAACCTTCATCTCATGAATATCAAATGGCCAGGATCCCTCCATTGTGGCTGCCAGCTCCTAATGTACCTGGTGTCACTCCAAAATGCTTAACAAGCTAATGGAGTGATTTCTGATTTACATGCCCAGCTCTTGTGCCCTGTTTGTTATCCACACACGGAGGATCTGCAGGAATGTCACTTTTTTTTTGCCTTCCTCACCCCTATTGTCCAGGGATACAGAGGAGGTAGTTACAGGCCTGGAGGCAGGACTAGTTTTCTGTTGGGTGGAATTTTAAGGGTGAATGGGAAAGGTCACATAGAGCAGAAGATGGAAATATATGAAAAAGGGAAAGAGTTGCCAACATGGAAGAAAGAGGGGAACTAAGTCAAACCTACATCAGTTGAAGTGCAAATATGGATGCCCAAAAAGGCTGAATGGAATGTGAAAAGTGTTAGTTTCACAGTAATTTAGGAAAAAAAAAGTCCAGCTACAACTTCATAAATCCAGAATGTAAATATATGCTGCCCATCTAATGTGTCTCTGTAAAGAGATGTAAAAAGAAAAAAAGCACATTAAATAACTCTAACTCAGATCTCCAAGTCAAGCATCCAACACTTTGGAAGTTCCAGGATTAAAGCTGCTATTCTGCACACATCCACTCTGCAAAAGAAATGCAAATAAATACATGCTCACTTCTTTCTCTTCCTATAAAGCATTAATCTGTGAAGAGGCTGGACAGAGCTCCCATACTCAAAAGCTCTTCTGGATTTTGCTTTCTTCCCTGTGTGACGCATGACCCTCAAGACAATTTTTTTGGCATGTAGGCACAGTTTTGCCCCTAGACAGAATGATTCATTTCCACATGGGCTTTTCCTCAATGCACATCATTTTAATGCCTGAAGGAGATGCAAATGCCTTTCTCTCTGTGACACCTCTCTGTGTTGAAAGGGTTTTCTTAGACTCATTTCTTCAGAGACTTAAGTGTAGAAAGGTTAAGGTAAAGAGTGGTTGCTAACTTGAGGTGCCCACACTGTGGCAAGGAGAAAGTTGCTTTCCATTATACTTTCTAAGGTCAAAACTGAGCTGTTCAGTGGAAGAGACTCAGAATCTCTAGATTCCCTCCAAGATGGGAAATTCACAACTGGCCATTTGTATCAAACTGACACAAAATTACTTTATCTGGAAAATTTGTCAGAAGCAGAGCTAGAATCCACTTCTGCAGTGCCAAGGCCCTCTGATACCCAGAAGTAATGCAAATGAAACTCTCTTCCTGGAAGCTGTAACCGGGTCTTCATTGCCTGACCCAGGTCCCTCCCATGTGATGAATATAGTCTGTGGGGGAGAATGTGTATTGTACCCGCTGGGACTCTACCAGAATACATTTATCCCAGGGAGCTGAACCACAGAAGCAGAGGCAACATTATTTCCCAGCTAGGGAAATAAAATTTTCCATTTCATGGGATTTTTTTTCTTATCACTCTGACCTTTTTTTCCACCTGGCATACAAACTAGTTCTTTTTTTTTTTTCATCTCACAGCTTAAATTCAAATATTTGCTGACTTTGAAATATTTTCAAGTTGGTATCAAACTCAAAACTTTCCAAAAGGTAAAAAAATACATTTCATTTTGAAAAAAGAAAAACCAAAAAAACATTGTGACATTAAAAGAAAACAACATTTTATTCTGCAAATGACAGACTGAGACATTCTGCCATTGCTTCAGTGCTTTTCTTAGAGCACAGCTTTTCAAAACATGAATTTCACTGACACTTTTTGTTGTTGTTGTTAAACGTGTTAGTGAGAACTTCTAATTCATCTGTATTTTCATGCTGAGGTGTTAGACCCACTCTTAACTTAGACATATTATTTTAAGACAGGGCAGGGTGTGTGTGTGCATGTGTTATTATATATACATGTAGATGTAGGCTAAACAAGTAAAACACTTGATGTGTATATATTTGTAAATATACACACATATACATACATGTTCTCCTTACAGTGACTTAATGGCAACTGTTGTTATTTGGGCATTAGATTACAGGCTCAGGGTTTTCTAAGACTGACTGGCTCTTTAAGTGGCTTGGGATGAAATAAGACATCCCCCGGAGCACCTCAGTTAAGACCAGTTGTTATTAGTCATTGAACAGCCTGGCTGTGAGAGACACAATCACACACATCCCTTTCCCTCCCTCTTTCCTTCCCAAGCTCTTTCTTGTGTTTATTACTTTCCCTGTTGTATTAAAGACTCACCATATTTATAAGCTCCATCTCATAGCTCTCCTTGATCACGACGTAGGAACACAGGTACAGCTCCTGTCTTTGACACAGCCCACCTGACCTTGGGCAACTCACTTCATACCTCCGGGTCCCAGTGCTCCACCTGCAAAGCAGGGAGAATAGGTTCCTTTTCCCATTCTTAATTTCATCCATTAAAAATGCAAAATCTTCAAAGCCAAAACTGTGCATTATTATATGTTTCCTCAGCTTAGCGTGATAAGGTTTGGATCTTAATTGGGCCCTGCAGGTTATGCCACAGTACTAGTAATGACACTAATTATTTGGAGTGTGTGATCATTGCTTTTTAATAGGCAGTGGTATATTTTACAAAGTGGGAGCTATGATGAGAGGACCAACCTGGGCCAATGCTTCTTGCTATTGCAGAGAAATTGAGCCCGAGGTATGAACTTCTCAACACTCAGATGTCCAACCTCCAGAAAATAGAAACAAAATCATTTTGCAGCACATAGGAAGTGTGAAAAAGAGACAGTATGGGGTGTAGAAGATGAAAAGAGAGCTTTAACTGCTCTTCTGTCTGATGAGAAAAGAGAAGAGAGGGCAGAGGACCTTCCTCATAGCAACACTTCTTAATGATGTGACAGACACTGAAGTGATAAGTTACCACTGCCCTTTGCTTGGACCTTATTTCTTTCTGATATTGCCTCTTCTGTCGAGTACCCAACTTGAACTGGAGCCTCTTCCTTTCTCATCCCATCTGTGACACTGGTTTAGTCTCTGGCCTCAGGCAAATCACTGAACCTTCCCCTGACTTCATGGGTCCCAAACTGATTAATGCATTTAAGCATAGTATACCTTCTAACACATAACATGGTGTTGCCATCTATACAGTGACTTTTTAAATATTTGTATGTATGTGTGCATCTATATATATAATATTTTTCTAAATCTAGTTTCCTTCTCTCTCCAAAAACACCAGTAAAATCCAAAGGGATTTATAATCTGACTGTAACATGAAATCTGCAGTTGTCCCTTGCAGGAATGCTGATCCTATCTCTAGCAGACAGTCATGTCTCCCAGCCACTACCTCTGTCACTCCCACCACTGCAGTTCCAGCTGCCAGAGGACAAGATTTCTTCAAAGGGAATCTAAAGGATCTGGGGTTCATTTATATAAAGGATTTGCTTATAGCTGATACACTATGGGATACAGAAGTCATTTATAGCTTTTCCTTGAGGTTCATACCTATGCGCTTTTAAGCATTGAGAGATGAGAGCATTGCTCGACATTCTGCTACACCAAAGCTGCTCTTTTTAATGCCACAGAGTAAGATAAAGCAAGGTAAAGCAAGGGTCAGTTCCTCAGATAGGGTGCATTTGCCTAGCTTTTATGAAGTCGCAGCAAAGTCGTAGAAGATCATCTCGTCTGAAGGCAGCATAACTCCACCAAACAGCCTCAGGTGCAGAGCAGGCACTTTCCAGGACACTGCAAAGACAAAGAATCACTCATGGTTTCATTAACTGAGTCTAAACTAAGAAAGCAAGACATTGCTTGCTGGATATACCCAAGTTATTTGAAAACAAATAAAAAGGGGAAATTTCAACAGATAGGCACAGTACCAATTATCAGTATGAAGCCTTACTGTATAAATGTAGTCTTCTGATAATGTCTACATCAGTGACTGTTGGAAGCAAAGACACTTTTTTTTCCCCTATGAGTAGTTTAGTCTTTTCTTTAACCATTTACTTTTGACTGTTGTTGGAAACAGGATGCTGAGCCAGCAGAGCCCTCCAACTTGACCTAGTACAGCCACTGTCAAACACTTCATGTTTAAAGCCATATTAACTGACATGTCTTATGACACAACTAAAACTTTCATGTGAAAATATTTTAAGTCCTTTTAGAAAGTATTAACTGCAACCTAACACCTTTGAACCTAAGTCATTTGCCCCAGAAAGAATTCATCTTACCTTTATGTAAAGGCAAATGCAGAGTCCTGCACCTCAGAAGGAACAATGCCATGCACCAGTTATGCTGGGGATTGACCCACTGGAGAGCAGCTCTGCAGAGACCTGGGAGTCCTGGTTGATAGTAAACATGAGCCAGCAATGTGCCCTTGTGACCAAGAAGGCCAATGGCATCCTGGGATGCATCAAGAAGAGTGAGGGCAGCAGGTCAAGGGAAGTTCTCCTCCTCCTCTACTCTGCCCTGGTGAGGCCTCGTCTGGAGTCCTGTGTCCAGTTCTGGGCTCCTCAGCTCAAGAGGGACAGGGAACTGCTGGAGAGAATCCAGTGCAGGGCCACCAAGATGATCAGGGAATTGGAGCATCTTTCTTATGAGGAAAGGCTATGAGTACTGGGACTGCTCAGCCTGGAGGAGACTGAGGGGGAACTTCATTAATACTTAAAAGTATTGGACATGTTGATTTCATGAGTATGGGGCAACACTTTTTTCTATAGTGGCCAGTGACAGGACAAGAGGTAACAGACAAAAGCTGGAACATAAAAAGTTCCATTTAAACTTAAGGAAAAACTTCTTTACTGTTCAAGTGAGGGAGCCCTGGTCCAGGCTGCCCAGTGGGGTTGTGGAGTCTCCTTCTATGGAGGTCTTCAAAACCCACTTGGGCATGTTGCTGCTTGACTTGATCTAGATGGACCTGCTTTAGCAGGGGGTTGGACTAGATGATCTTTAGAGGTCCCTTCCAACTCCTGCCATTCTGTGGTTCTATGATTCTATGATTCCATGTAGTTAGCCACACAACTGAGAAAGCCACTTCAAGCTCCGTCAACAGCCCTGATGATAGATAGGCATTTTTAAGAGACAGTTCCTCTGCAGATCTCTATGTCAGCATAATGCTTTAAGAAAGGTGAGGAGCTCAGACACAATCATCACATGGGAACAGATAAA
Source organism: Colius striatus (assembly GCF_028858725.1). Taxonomy (NCBI): domain Eukaryota; kingdom Metazoa; phylum Chordata; class Aves; order Coliiformes; family Coliidae; genus Colius; species Colius striatus. The sequence goes on from NC_084759.1 coordinate 202,560,870, forward strand.
CCTACCCCAAATGTCATCACTGCCTTTTGGAAAAGCTACATCTAGGAATGGGCTGCCAGAGGCCTGTGTTGGACCACCCTGCTCTCCATGTATCCCCCTTCCATCCATATCCGGAATAAGGGCACATCTGCAGGCCAAGATGTTGAACCTGTTTAGACTGTCCTCCTTCAGACAGCTTTGATGCCCAGAGAAGGCATGCATCTGGGTGCCGACCTGCACACAAATAACATTGGCTGTAGGTAAATCTGGACAGAGTTTGGGTTTTGCATTAGTCCTTCACCAAACAGCAGAAAGGTGGGATTATTTCTCCCCTTGAATCTCATTAAAAGAAGCATGTGCCTGTGCTAAGGTTCACCTGAGCTACTGCAACATCTGCTTTAGAATGAAGATGCCACCGTAGATTGTTAGAGGTGTCAGATTCCACTCTGCTGACCCAGACCTAGCTGGGGAGAGAAGGAAGCAAGGAGAAAAGGCAGCTGACCCTCTGCCCTAGCAGGGAGCCAAGAGAAAGCACGTGAGAGACGTATTTACATAAGTACTCACTGATGCAGCAGAGAATGGCGCTGCCGAAAGCTGGACCTCACCCATAACAAACAGACCCCACCAAACAAAACCCTTCTCCCAGTCACCCTAGAAATGAGGAAAGGAGACTGGCTAAAGGGAGTGCAGCAACTGCAGAGGGAGAGGAGAAAGGCAGAGAGCCTGCCAAGGAAGGACGAAGAGGACGGGAAAACCACAGAAACTTTGGGGGAGGGGGGGGCAGGATAACAGCGAGAGGCAAACATCGGCGTCGGCGATTTTAAGAGACAGAGGAACTCAGAAGTAATTTTCATAAACTTTTAAATATAGCTTTAAATATTAGTAAAGCTTAAGCCAGTGCACACAAAGGCAAGTTCCCTTTGAAATAGTTCCAGAAAACCATGAAATGCTGTTGATAAGACTGTGCCAATTTGTAAAGCCTGCCACAATCTCTGGCTCACGTTTTCTCTGTCTCTCTCTCCAATTCTCTCTCTTTCTTTCCCCCCCTCTATTTTTCTCATTCTTTCTCTCCTTCCAAAAGCTCACTGTGCTTTCTGAGTCAGAGGAGCTGCAATGACAGTAACAACAACAGCAATAACAACCATAATCTTTATTTCTGAAGCAGGAGCATAGGAGCATCTTCTCAGCAAGGAGGAGAATACATGTAGTGTCCATGTTTGACTGATCAGGTAAATATAATGTCAAAGTGGCAGATAAAAGATTCTGATGGAAAGTGCCCAGTGGGGATAATGTAAGTAAACTCGACCCAGAGTTTCTTAGCTTTTATTAGCAAATTGTGTTCAGCCTTAATTATAGGTTTGCCAGGGCCTGACACTTGTCAGTGTATTTACATGGAAAGATTGAAACGTTGATAAGGGTCTTTTTGAACTGAAGGAAAAATAAGTTCATCGTGGAGGGGGATGGGAGAAGTCCCTCAGAAGGGGTTTCTGACAGGTCCGATGTGTCATTAGTTTAAGTTTTCAAGGTTTTTCCTTTTTTGTGCATGGCATTACTTAGAGGATATAGCTAGGAAGAAAGTTTCATTGTGTTTGGTCCTGGATATAGAAAAAAAATATTTACTAGAGGAGAATATAACTGAACAGGCAATCAAAAGGCTGAAGGAACACAGGCTGGAAGGACTCAAGGTCATACAACAGGACCATGTTACATGAGCTGTCTCAGTCCCAGTCTAGAGTTTTTTTCTGCCAGACCAGTCCTCAGCTTACATCTCTCCTCCTCAACCTCCTGGGAAATGTTACTTCTGCTTTTACACTTCCCCTGCTGCCTTTCAGTCCCAGCATCAGGTTGATTCCTGTTTTCTCAGATCACCCAGGTGATAAAGCATGAAGAATGAAAAACAGATTAGAAATATATTAAAATCCAATATAAGAAAGGCATTAACAAGTGGTGATTCAACTGAAGCTTGATCTCTCTGTGATATGAGTTCCCATAATCTCTCTCCCCTGGGTGGGGTGGTGGGGTGTGTCACAGACTGGGAATTCTTTCACAAAACTTTGATTTTGTCAGCTCCTGGAAGCTGACCCTGCCCATGGTTCAAAGTCCATTCAAGCAAGTTGGTGGGCTTCAAGCATTGCTAGCAAAACCTCTCAAGGTGAGCAAGGCATTTCACTTCACCACATTCAGAGATCAGGTTTGTGCTTTTGGTCCTGACACTTTGGTGACGAAAAACAGGCTCAGAAAAAGAAAAGTATTTGTTCAAAAAAGAAAAATGACCACAAAGAGAACATTTTTAATCATGTGAACCAAAAACTCAATCAAACGTGATTTTTTGCTTTGCAGAAATGTTGTGTGAATTCGATTTCATCCCTTTCTGAGAGGTGACTGTACCATTAGTTCAACAACTACAGCATTGCCATGAGATGAAACAGCCTTTCCACAGCCAGCTCAAGCATTAATCCTGGAATTAATTTTGTCTGCATGCAGCTACAGCCTGACAAAGTCAGTTCATCTGCAACAGCACCTCAGCACCCAGACCACACATGGTGCACTGGACCAGTCTAAGAGGGATTACAGTGCACCCACCTCTTCTTGCAAGAGCAAATCCTCTCCTATTATATCACAGTGATAAGTAAAATCTGTTCATACAGAGGTCAAAAATTTCCTATTTTATTCCATGTTTGCTTTTCCAAAGGGATCCTGAATCAGCATGGAGCAGGGTACAAAGCTTGGAGGTGCAAAAAGGTACTAAACTGGCCCTTATTTGGGGACAAGGGACAAGAGACAGGTGAGACCTTGTCAGAGGATGAGTGAGGAAAGGATGGTGGAAACAGCTCTTTTTCTTGAAGCAAGCAGTGGCAGGCAGCTGATTTAGCCTTTACCACACACAGCCTGTGAGCTCCACATGAAGAAGAGATACCAAGATATTGCACAGCTACCACAGCGAATGCCCCTCTGAGAAAGCCGCAGCTCCCAGCACCCAGGGGTGTCCCAGCCCCTTCCCTACGAGGGTGCCCAACTTGTCCTGCAGCCATAGAGTCCAACCTCGACCCATACCCAGGCAGGCTGGCCCAGCTGCATTTGTCACATAATGACTATCATTACAGGACAAAGAAGTCTAGAGGTGGTCACCTCCCCACCCTGCTGTCACATGAAACTTCACACAATGGGTCAGGAGAAAGCACAGGAGCCTACTCTTTGCCTAAGGCTCCCAACTGTAATGTATAAGATAATTATAAGGCTCCTTTCACACAATGTGGAAATCTGATGTGCATCCGTACCCCTCCTCTCCTCTGGGGCAAATGCAGCAGCCTTTTAACAGCCAGCAGCAAAACTCCCAGAGCTCACAGACCCTACAGAGGGGAACACTTTGTACCTGGTGAGAGCTGTTTGTGGCACAGTGCAAGAGCACAAGGCATAACCTGTGCTCAGAACTGAGTAAGAAAGCAAAGATCAGTTTTAATCCCCAGATACCGTGTGCCAGACCCATTGGGCCTAAGTTTTGCCATCTAAACAGCTAAAGGGATTTCACCCAAAGGCAGGCTCAGCCACATCTTTGTAACAAACCACCACTCCCTTCCATAACCATCTCCTCCTTATATAAAGATCTTTTATATCTTTGGTAACAGTCAGCACTGGCAAGGAGCCAGGTTCTCACCTGGTCTGAATGTTATGGTGATTTACACAACTGAAAATGCAACACAGGCTTTGACCACCTCAGTGTCCTTATTCACCTCTAGGTTCCTGAAGCTTGCAGGATATTAAAGGCTGTAAGTCTAGACACATTAGACATGTGAGGACGTCTTCAGTGCATATTAGGTGTAATGCCTCCATCAAAGCAGTTGCGCTTCGCATGAAATGATGAAGGGCTCAGCCTCTTCACAGCTAACTTCAGGCATTTAAATGACCAAGGCTGTCTCCATCCAATTTCTCTGGTCCTATCTGCCACCTTTGCTGCCTAACTAAAGCAAAAGCCTAAGCCTTAGACTTACCTGTGCTTTGCATTGTTCAATCGGCCTTTGTCTTGCAGATGAGCCAAAGCTACCTGACTTTGTGGCTTGGATTTCTCCTCTCCTGATACACTGCTTTTTGTCCTCACCTCCTCTCCACAACACACACACAGCATCCACAGAAAATTTTAAAAAGACAAGTTATTACTGCACAGATAAAGCAGCCTAATTGCTTACTCCAATGTCTGGGCTCAAAACATTTAGGAAGGACTTTAGGATAATTTCATTAAAAACACTGCAAAAGGGTGCCAAACATTCAGAGCTCCTCTGCCATCTCAGCAGCAGCCTGGCTGCTAACATGGGACATTTTGTTATGTTTGTTTAGGAACTACTTAATTCCCATTGTACAGTCAAAGGGACGATAGTCTTCACCTAAGCAATAGCTGTTCTAGGAAGAGGTCTCTCCCTTCCCCCTTCAAAGTAGCCTTTTCTATTAGTACTGGAGATTGTATCAGTTACACCCTATGCTATTTTGGTGTGTGTATTTGATTTGGACTTCACTCAAATGTTTACCTAAGATCAGGGAGGCAAAAGGAAGACAAGGTTCAATGAACTACAACTACTTTTCTGAAGAGAATTGCTTGCTGTTCTGTTCTCTTTCTTTTTTATGGAGGTTTTTTTATTATTTATTTATTTGTTTATTCTTCTCTTGCTCCTGCTCTTCCTTCCTTCCTTTCCAAAGTCTATAGAAAACCTTCTTAATGATGTTGTAAATCTTTGGATCATTGGTCCTCTAACTGACATCCAAGGATGCCCAGATGCCCATTTCCTATTACAAGTTTCTATTCCTGTTTTTCTGTATCCAACAGAGCAAAGAGATAAATAGCAACTTGAGTTGATTCAGCATTTTGTGGGCCCACACAGGGACTTCACGGTGCTATAGTCACAGGTAACAATGTAAAGATGCAGGGAATGCAATCATTGGAGCCAAAAGGACACCATGCAGCAGGCACAGCTGTGCCACTCTTCAAAATCTATTTGTATGTGAATATAAATGTCTGAATCTGAAGCTAAAGCCTTTCCACTACAAATAACTTCAATGTGAGCCTATCTTAAACCCAGACTTGTTTCGTGGCCTAAGTTTAATCAGTAGAGTATTTCTATAGCACAGACATGACGGGCACAAATTGTTGTGTTTCTCCTGTGACAAAGTCATAGAACTGAGGGCATCCAAATCATGCGGCCTGACTTCTCTTAGGACCACATGCACATGGGATCTGTGGGCATCCTGAACAAGTTGGCATGCTGCACTGCAAAAAGACATCTTGACTCCATAGAGCTAGGTAGCAGAGGGCTGGCAACTTCAGTTTGCTCTCTGACATTTCCTGAGATACAAAATAGACGTAGCCAAAAAGAACAGTAACAAAGGCCCGGCAGCTATCCAATAACCCAACACTGACCCTGCTATTCCTATCACAAGCAATAGGAATAAAATGGGTGATGACTTTCTCCCAAGCACTAGCTTGCTTGCTTTCTTCTCTTTCTTTCTCAAAGCATCTACAAGGCAGAGAAAAGACTCAAGTTGCCTCATTCCAAGCACTTATCTCTTTTTTTGCAGTGTCAAAGATATGCCTGAACCAGTGGTGCCTCCACTAGCAGAACATGTTTCCATGAAATACAGGTTTTGAGCCCAAAATTCCTTTCTGCAACACAAAACATGCAGGTCTCTTGTTAAGGTATGCGGCAAACTGAAATGCAAAGGAGTACGCCAGGATTAGCACAGAGTTTAAGGTGCAGAGGTCATCAGCGCTTCACAAGAACTTTCTTGCAACTGTCAGCAAGGAAAAGTGGGTTGTGAAATAGAAGCAGGAACAAGTCATAAAGAGTCAGAATTATTTGTGCTTCTCTGGTCTCTATCCGAAGAAGGAAAAGCTCAGATGGGAATGCTCCTGTAGAGAATATTCTCTTGTATCGTTGATCAGGTTTATGGTATTGGTACAGCTTTATAGGTGCTTATTTGCTGAAAAAGAAAGTGACTGCCCAGAGGCACATGATGTCTGATTAAGTCTCACTCTAGATTTGCAGCAAAGGCCACCCACCCCGTTCTCAGACCGAAGCAGGTATTCAGTGACCCAGCTCATGCAGTGAAGATTGGCTGGGTGTGCTTGTAGGTTCCTCAGCCCACTGTGTGGTCACTGGATACAAAACTTGGTCCCCAGAGATCTTGTTGGCTGCATATGCCATTTGAAGTTTTAGTGATAATTTGAGTTATCTAAATGAATTCAGATAATGCACCAATACACAACTATTCAGTCATTAATCTTCCCTTTTCTATAATCACATCTGATTTCTGAGAGTGCACCTGTTAAAAGAATTTGGCACAGAAGTTTATGTAAACAGATTTTAGCCTATTGGTAATCATTACCTGCTCAAATGGATTGTTTGCCAATGATGTTTAATTTGGCACCTGGGTCAAGTGATATTTTCTATGTTAAGTACATGATGATGAACCTGCTTCTGCAGGGGGTTTGGACTAGATCTTTACAGGTCCCTTCCAAGCCCTACCATTATATGATTCTATGATTCTATGTGTTAAAGAAAAAACCAAACAAGTCATGAATGGCAAATGCTCTCACCTGTTTCAGGTGCTTTTGCCTGCCTGGAGGACCAGCAGTCAGAAGTATAGTACCCACTCCCACTCTTTATTTTTTCTTCTGATTTTTTTTTTCTTCTATGCTAACAAAGCCCATTGAGATATCCCAAATAATCAGGCCCAGGACCAGTTTCCCCCACCTAAGGCACTAACAATATCACCTAATTGAGGCAGGGAGTTGAAATAAGATAGTGATAACAGCAGAACAATTCAGATAGGAGATAATGTGAATCACCCTCATCAGATGACTATTGAGCTCTGTTGATGGAAACATAAAGTGACCTGCTCACCCCGCTGCAAATTTAAGCACCTCTAGTAAGAACTTGAAGTTTGAAGAAGTTCATTTGGATCTGGAAGGATAATTTAGTCAATTTTAACAAGGGCTGTTCTGCTACATGCAGCCAACAAGGGACTCGAAGTCTGATATTGTTTTTATGTAATATGTACACAGTAGCTGTCCTTGGGACACAACCAGATTAGAGTCCATAACAGAGAAACAGTCACCCTGCATGTGAGTCACAAGTGAGCTGTAGCAGAGAAGATGAGGTGACAAATACTTGGAGGCGTGATCAGTTCTTACGTCATTGGGAATAGCACTTGTATAGCAGTTCACTAGTAACTGCACCACCAGTTTTGCTCACCTGAAAGATTTCTTGATGGTTTGTTTGTAACCTGGGAAAGGAGCTTGGGCCAGAGGGAATTAAAAGATGTGTAAGTTCCCATCTGAATTTACAAAGTGCCATCACAGACGGATTTCAACATGTGCTTGTCATTTCAAATCAGCAAATATTTTGCCTGGATACTGACTTCAGCCTTCGACCATCTATTCTGTGGGTTCAAAACACCAAAGAAAGGGAATTCCCTTATCCCTTCAATGGACAACAGAAATGAATGTCAAACTTTAATCTCTGTGCCATCCTCAGTCTTCAGAGTGAAGATGTGCTAAAATTTGGAGTCAGAAATATGTCTGTATTCCAATGGCTTACTGCTTCTGCCAGATGACTATTCTGCATTTGGCTACAGAGCTTACACACACACACACATTGGGAAGCAGAAGATGTGAAGAGAACCAAGAAAGCTGAGAAATGGAAAGATCAATCGTTAATCCCCAGAAAGTACCGTTTGTGGGCACCATGGCTAAGTTTAGAAATCAAAACCTATTTCGCACAAAATAATCGTCACTAGAACAAAAAAGCCTGCAGCATAAATTAGTTCCTTTGGACCCTAGAATGCAGAAATGCTATTTTTTAACTCCAATGTATCAGTCGTGTTTTCAAACTGTGTCAAAGTCCTTCATATCAACGCGGTATTAGATAGAGGTTATTCCTCTCACTGTGGAGCTAGCTGCAGATACAGTATCTACATCGACATCATGGTTTCTACCTAGCAAATTAATTCAGAGCATGTCAGCAGTGAGTAATTTTTTCCTCCTTTCTTCTCTCATATTTTCTTTGTGTTTATTTCTGATTCAGTTATCACTAAAATACACATTTTAATTGTATTGTACAAGATTCAAACTTCCCCAGCTTTGAACATTCACATAAACGTTTTCACTCAACTTACCTTCACACCGCCTGGAATCCTTGCCCAACGTTTGACTGACTGTCTGCATTATACAACACAGAGGATTTTCAGCAAATATACACACAGCTTTCTGATGCATGTACACAGCACAAACACGCTACACACACACACATTTATAATATATAGATATATAGATATCTATAAATATTATGTTTATAATGTAGAGGTGTATAGATTGTATATTAATACATTGAATAACCATATGGTGCTGAAGAGTGACAAAAAAGCCCAGCTGCAATTGCAGGAGATCTTTGCCTGTGAGACCTCTAACTGGTATCCATGCCTACCTGGGTGTGCAAGAGTAATAAAAATCTGCTACAGATATAGCTGGTTTTTGTTGTTATTCTTCAAAAGTGCCTTGGTTAGAAGGTTCACAGAGCCAGAATCGAAGTCTGTCCAAGTTCCATTTATTTCACTGGCCATTAAGTTAAACACAGAGGTTCTGATATTATGAGGGGGGAAAAAAAGAACTTTTGTATGTATTTAATATTAAAATAATTGCACTCAAATCAGAAAGATGGCTTATGAGTTTAAGAGATATTTTATAACAAGGGGGAAGTACAGTAGGTTGGTAGACAGACAGACAGATAGTCCAGCCACTCACCTGATTTGTTATTGTATTTCACTCAAGTATTACAATGTTCAGCATAGTATGGATTATTCTTTAAGCTACGTATTATTTATGTGTGTGCATATACATATATTGCACTGAGACACAATATTACCTGCATGTAAAATCAATAGCCAGATGACAAGCAGATGATAGATTAGCTGATGGCAGGAGGATTTAAACTTTAAAAGCTGAGAACAGAAGAGCTGGCTTAACCTGGCTTTAGCTGGCCCTGCTCCACCTTCCTCTTCTGACTCCCAAGCCACCTCTCACCTCCTGGGGCCAGACTTCCCACAGCGTCCCTAGGCTGACGTCTTAAAAGCACCTTTCAAATAAATCTGGTGTCAGTCATCCCTGCTTCTTCCCTGCAGCATTATGCAGCAGCCCTTCCCTCACAGGGAAGGAGAGGAGGCATGTGTGAGACAGGAAGGGAGGAGGAAAGGGGTGTACAACTTCAAAAGTAACCCAGTTCGAAGCAGCCAGCCTAAAGCAAAGAAATGAAGGGCTGCACTTTTCTCAGATGGCTGGCACGGGAGATGAAATCCATATGGTGGTCTCAGCACACTTCCTAGTGGCCAGGTGCCTGTACAGGAAATAATGCAGACAGCATCTCACATAGTCTGCTCCAAACCCACCAGGACCTGAAAGTGGCACCTCTGTGTGGAGTAGCCCTGAAGGAGACACCTACAACACAGACATCATCCAGGCTGGGAAAGCAGAATGACTGCATTGCACTGCTCCTCTTGCTTGAGCAGCAAGGACCAAAGCCTACCCATGGAGAAATCCTTTAGTTTGTTGCTGTCTTTAAGAGGACATGGGTTTTTGCACATGAAGGACACGGATATGGCCCTTCATAGCACACCACAAATGTGTAAGTTTAACCCTTGCATGATGTTCCTTTGTAATCAACCTCTACTTGTGTTAGATTTTTTCTAAAAAATCCCAGAAAAAATAGTGTTCAGAACCAAAACAAGTCACCAAGGGAAGTGAAAAGAAACAGGGTACATGTCAGTGCAGCTTGAAGCTTCCCCTACCTTACCAGCAGCCAGGTACTCTGATGTCTGGAAGGGTTAAGGGGCAGGGATGGATTTGAACCGTGCTACATGGACATAGGCAGAAGCTGCAAAGCTAACACCTTGCACTCTGTTACTTGGGAACAGCTGAGGAGTGACACTGCAGAGGAACGCCCCGTGTTCAAATCATGGCTTGCTCAAGGCTGAGCTGTTCCCCAGCATAAATGCACCCCACAGCAGAGGCTCTGCAGCATGCTCTCACCACCAGGTCACGTCCACATCTCACCTTATGACTCCACCCTAAACTTCCATGGAAAAATCTACCTAACCCAAGGAATGTGTGCTCAACTGCCACAAGTACTCCAGTTTTGAGGGAGCTGTCGTCATTACGACATGATGACCTATCTCCAAAGTATCATCACCATCTTCAAGTGCTAGCAAACACATTATTCTATTCCACATTACTAAAGATACTCTTTGCAATCCACTCCTATGTAGACACTCCTACACAGTCTTCCATGATGAAGGCAAGGCTTCCCAATGACCGAAGCAGCTTTGGAAGCAGGTCTACAGTCAATCTCCCTAAGGTAGAAATGGAGTCCTGTGTTACCCCTTTCTGTGATTTTTATCTGCAGAGACAACACAAAGATTTTCCCCAGAAACCCTTAGGAGAAAGAATTCCTTATGGTAGGAGAGAGGATGGAAGGTAAGCCCAGTGGTTAGTCTTGCTGTTCCTGTAGCTGCAGGGACTGTTTTTCTCAGGGGTTGTAACATTCATGCACTCTTGCCCCTTGTTTGCCAGCCTGCTTTTCATAGGCAAAGTAGTTTACAGGCCCATGGATATTTTGTCAGTTGTGGCAACTTGCTGACCTAAGCAACCCCTGACATTTTCATCCAATAGCTGGCCTTAGCTTCCTATTTCCTACAGGTAAGACACACGGCACTGTGACTGGCTCACGCTCTCACTGCCACCCGCTTGGTGCATTGTTTCTGCAACCACAGATAAATAAGATATCCTAATAGTCAGATTAACATTTGTGATACAACACCCTCACTGCCCTTTCTGGCATGTACATTGCCAGCTGACTACATGTTGCCACTCCAGTCACTAAAAGGTAACGTTAGCTCAAACAATGAGTCAGATTCACAGGAAGTTTCACAGCCTGTCATGTACTTTTTTTTTTTTAATTCATTGCTTTGGAGTTGAGTAGTATCTAATAGCACTACCTTTCTCCCACCCACATGAGTGAAAAAGGCTAATTCATTCTTCCTCTCTCCTGCACTTTCTACCAGCTTTACACATCCTCTCTGCTTTGGCTCAGGTCCGCAGCATATGACATCCTCTGCTCCTGTTAAAATCCTTCCTGGTTGAAAAGGAGGATAAGAGAAAATATGATTTGTTGGGCCAGATACTATCTATCTGTTCGGTTTCTAGCCCATGAGGAAAACTTCAGAGGAAGTTAAACTCCTCTGACACGTGTTTCTTTTAAGTTCAGTGTTGGGAAGCTCTGCAATTGTGTTTGCAGCAGCTCAAAGTCACATGGAACAGCTGCCAGATTAATGCTGAGTTTTTATTCATGGACTAGCTTTGCTATTCCTGATGACACTGTATGGAAATGTGCTGCAAAAACATAACGCAGGACTGTACCATAGTTCCTCTCCCATCTAGGCAATCCTGATGATCAAACACTCATGTATTACCTATATCAATCCACTGCAAAGCGGTAGAATGGGGAGGAAGCTGCATTGTCTGGAGAAAATACCACATCTCCAGTGCCTCCCAGAAGCAGATCTTCTGTTTGTGATGTACTCTTGCCCCATGATAGCAGAGCTAGTGGCCTCTTGGTCCTTGCCAAGACCTCAAGCTCATCTTAACTGCCCTGGTGCATCTGCCCTCACAGAAAAATGCATCCAATGCACCCTTACATTTTCCACAGTCATGGGTCAAACTACCTCCAGGTGCAGAACAAAGGAGCAAGGAGACTGTTCCACCTTGCACAGCTGAATGAAAACATCCCCAGCTACTGTTCAGACAGCTGAGAAGGAGGAATACATCATTTTGTTTCTCCAGAGCTCCTCCTGCCCCTGTAGATCTCCTTACTATTCAACACTAGGCCAAAGTTTTTCCCAGCAGCAGAGACACATTATCCAACAGCCCTCACAGTCAGCTGTGACTTTTTCTCATAATAAGTTAGATAATAACTGAAAGTCTGGCTTTGCACAGTAAAGGATGCTGACCTCAGAAAATTCTTTGCAAAACCAACCTGTACAATGGCAGTGATGTATTGCTGGAAGTAGTTTTGTATTCAAGAGGAAGTCGTGTCTAGTAAAAGCTCTGACACCTGATTTGCCTGAAAACAATGCAACTCCTTCTGCAAGAGCTATCCCTGCATCTGGACTGGGAGAGGAGAAAGACAGTGAAAGAGCTGTGACACCATGAGCCAAGCTGAGGAAACTGGTAAGGAAACAGACCTGGAGCTTGAAAGAGTTTGAACAAAGAACAAGGGCTGGGCAAAATGCCTTCAGATTTGTTAAAACCAAGCAGTCCCACAGGACTCCTCACAGGCTCAGATTCAAGTTGGGAAATCATCATTTCAATGTATTTTAAATTTTCTTGTTGTTCTTCCTTTTCTTTTCAATTTTGAGACAGGATTTTCCTTTCAGACTGGGCTCAGGTACTTATTTGTGATCATTATTAAATTTAGCACTTAGTTATTTAGTGTAACTACACTGAAAAGCTTCCTCCTGCTAAAAATGCATGTTTGTGGGTTGAAGAGCTAGGCACTTTTCCTTTTCACTTCCTTTTATCTCATTGAGAAAAAGCACTGAAAGTTTTTGTTTCAGATCAACTGAAGGCAATTCTTAAAATAATTTGGCTTATTCACCCCCTCCTACCCAAAATCCTTTATTCATACATTTTTGGTAAGAATTTCTGGAGACTTCAGAAGCCATAACCTTTGCTCTGAGTATCTGTACCATCTACTTCTAGGAAAGCTGACTATGAAGTACTACTACACAAGATCACAGCCAGATGTTCCCTACTCTGATGTTTCTTCTTTACATTTCTTACAGTACCAGTAAAAAATTGTTTAAAAAAAACCCCAAACCCAAGTAATAATCTTTAAAAAAAAACCCTACTTTAGAATAGTAGAAGGGACTTTTCATTGCCTCTATCTGATTTCCCATACAGACCCGGGATATATCCACCTCAGTATTGAGCTCAAGTTGGTTAAGTGAAACGCGAATATCAGAAAGGTATCTAACCCTACTACATCAAGAAACATGAGAAGAAAGGAAAAAATATCAATTTAACAATTTCTCCTGAAGTTGATCTCATTGACTAAAACACAAGCAAAATTTGTGAGGCTTCATTTTCCAGCTGTGTCTTTTCCTTATGCCTTTCTTTGCTGGATTACAGATGCCTTTAGAACTAGAAGACTTTTTTTTCACTATAATCAAATTCACCTGGGGATCTCCTAAGAAGAATAAGTCCTCTAGATTCTGACAGACTGAGACAACAGCTACTGCAGCTGCAGAAGAACAGTTACAGTAATTTTTTTCATTCTTAGCCAAAGTTTGAACTAAGTTATAGTCACTAAAGCCAAATTTACTCTTCTGTTTCATTTCACTTTACAGTCTCCCCATTGAGGAGCTGTGATTTACTGACACAGATAAACACAATACGAATAAAGGCTTTCTACTTTCTCATCTCAGATGTAACTGAAAAGTTTTATATGGTGTTTAGAAATTTAACATTCTCACCCTATATCATCCAACAGAATGTTCCCATAAAGTGCTAGAATGATATTTGAGTCAGTACAAAAAGAAAGCCAAATATCTTGGATGGGAGAGAAATGCCACAGAGGAAAGAGGAGAGGAGAGGAGAGGAGAGGAGAGGAGAGGAGAGGAGAGGAGAGGAGAGGAGAGGAGAGGAGAGGAGAGGAGAGGAGAGGAGAGGAGAGGAGAGGAGAGGAGAGGAGAGGAGAGGAGAGGAGAGGAGAGGAGAGGAGAGGAGAGGAGAGGAGAGGAGAGGAGAGGAGAGGAGCATTAAAGGTGGCCAAATGTAACTGGAGAATGAAGTAGAAACATCCTTAAAATAATTGAGAATGGATATAGAAAGTACATAGAAAGGAGCTAAGAGTTTGAGACAATGACAGTATCAAAGGAAAAAAGAAAGAAAGAGAAGGGGGGAAAAAAATGCTGTATACACTCTTTCATTTAAGTTTCATTTTCCCAGTTATCACATTTGTGGAGTTACTGAAAGACTGTATCAGATGAATAGCAAGTGTGTGTTGTTGACAGAAGTAAATGTTCAGCATGTCTGTTAACACAGATTGGGCTGGACAATGACAGTAGGTGAAGAATAAAACAAAACAGTTGTCTTGGAAATAGTAAAACCCTCTGTTAGGAATATATCTTCTGTAAGACATTGTACAAAGTTCTTTTACATTAAATAGATTTACCACTGTGCAAAACATTAATTTGTGCAATGAGCTGCAAATTTTTCATTGCCTATTAAAAAGAGGATGTTTTGTGTTCTCTATGGATATCACATATACACAATAGTGGATATATATACATATATATAACATAAAAGATGGCTATAATATATGAAATCTGGCTGCCTGTTGCATACAGATCATACCTGTGATGCATACATCAATATGTAATTTGAATTTACCTTTAGAATGTCTTATCATTCTAGACAGAACATAAATGTTCTCAGAACCCAAAGGATCCCAACATGTTTTGATGGAGTCACTTCATTATAATTTGGTATCTTGAGGATAAAATACAGGACTGGGGACAGGGAGACTAATGGACCCAATGAAGATTCTCAGAAATGTAGTATATTATCTATTATAGAAGTATACAGCTTGCTTGAACTTAAAAGAGTTAATTGATCCTGGAAAAAAATATGGGGTAAATCTGTTCTCTCTGGTACTGTTTCTGCAGTACATGTGTCCCAGTTACATTTCTATGTCATTCAAGAGCATGAAGCTATTAGTTTGGTGTCCCATGTATCAGGAAAGAAGATGAAAGCTGCCTGATAACTGCCCAGGAAATTGTACCTTCTCACTATGTGTTTGTTTGGAGGAAAATATTTTGAAAGGAAAAAAAAATCTCAGACTAGCAATGAAATAAAAACTTAAAATCAAGATGCACCCACTGCTAATGAGGGTGAAACACATTAATTTCATTCTCCCACAGCAGCAGGGGTTTGGAAAGGTGAGTGGGACCTGAGCAGCTTTAGAAGCAAAGGAATGGGAGAAGAAGGAGTTTAGAAACAAAGGAGAAGGGAAGTGATACCTGGGGAAAGAAAAAATCCTGTGAGAGTTAAACTCAGGTTGGCCAACAAAGCAAGGGTGTCCTCTGATGTGGTCCTACAAGGTTCACTGTAGAATGCAGTTATGTTCCACCAATTCACAGGAGACAGTGGTTCCAGTTCTGCCCTCTGCCACACCATCCAGTGATTTAATACAGGAGACAAGAAATGACTTAATGGTCTGCAAGGGGAATCATTTTCAGAAGAAAGTATTCAGTATTCAGATGCTGATTTTTATTTATGGTCAAAACAGAAGTGTTGAAGTGTGAGCAACTCAATTGAGTGGATCATGAAAAGCCTCCGTCAGAGTCATGAAGAGGTCCAGAAATCAGAGGTATTATGACCCCTGACTGAACCAGCTCACTCGGGGAATAAGAGGAGTGTTTATACTCTACACAAAAGAGGCCATACCTTAAGTCCTGAACTGTAAACCAATTCTTAAATGCCACTTTGCAGTGTAAAGGGCTCAGTCTCCCCAGGATATCCTGAGAGAGCTGGATCCTGGAGCCTGTGTACTTTACAGGAGAGCCAGACTTGGACTGTGGGTAATTTAAAATGCAGAAACCACCCCAGAAACCTGGCTACTCCTTCAGAGACGAGGACCTTAATGCTTGCTCTAAATCCTCTGGTGCTCCAGTCTTTAATTTCTGTAGGTCTCATTTTCCCACCCATTAGATGAGGATACCTTTTCTCTTCAGCTTATCTATTTAAAACTTAGCCCTAATGTAGCTCTGTTGCCTGCCCTGGAATTAGTTTTATTTTATACCAGAGTTAGAAGTTAATTAAACTCTACCTGTATTTGTCTAGCTGTTTATGTATGTCAAATACATACCCCTCAAGGAAAACTTGACAGCTTCTGGTCTCCTGACTGTCTTTTAGTCAAATTAAGGAACAAAACCACTTTTCATATTTCTGTCTTTTTTCTGTCTTTTAATCCCAAGTAATAAACAAAGAAAAGAGGAAATGATGACATTCATACCTTCAGAAAAGGAATCCCAGGACAAATAAGCATTTCCCGCCTCAGAAGTTCACCTTCTTCACAAGTTCTGTTTAAACACCCATGTAACAGCTGTGAGCTTCCTATGTAAAACAGAAGAGTTGGAAGAAGCAAGTATTCCCTTGGTCTTTAGCAGTGTGCTATCAGTATGTGAGAAAAAAGTTCTCTAGTCATTTATATGGACACCTACAAAACTGCAATTTCTCTGTTACCAAATAACAGGGAAAAGAAAATATTCTGAACTGTAGTAAGTAGCAGAGAAGTGTCCTAACTCGATGCTTCTTGGTTAGAGTCATAAATACACACTGGTAAAGATTAAAAAACCATACATTATCCTTAATTTAGCTACAAGAAGCTAAACCAAGTCTCTTTTGATTTTTAGGTCTCTGAAAATGACCAAGAAGGAAGAAATATTTGAGTATTAAAGATTGGATTCGGTACAGAGGTTAACACAATAACCTGGAATTATTCTTATTCCCTACTGAGTCTTGTCTGTGTAGAAAGTATTCATCTGACCTCAATTTCTTGCAACAACCTTCCAAACACAGAGATAATGACAACTGTAAGGTAACACTGATATGTAACTACCATTAGTGTCAAGGGAAGCTATACAAATGAGGGGAGAATGAAGCTCATATTATCTTGGCTTACATCTCCTGTCTGATAAAAAGAAACATAACCACCAGCAAGGCAAGCTACCAGCAAAAGATCTTTTCCTAGTCTAATATCCATAGTGCCTTGATTAACCAGTGATGGTGGAGACAATACCAGCAGCAGAGCTGGTAAGGTGTGATCCCTTTGTACTCAGCAGAGACTTAATGAAAACCTGGAATGCCACCTATGATCGTAACATCTTGATCACTTCCCCAGCAGAAATTTGCCTTCTTCCCTGCAGACATACACATTTCCCATTGCTTATTCCCTTCAGCGCTTTATAAGTTAGATGAGAATATGGACATTACATGGAAGATTTACAGTCTTTGGTTGATTTAGAATTCAGTTATCTAGTTAAAATCAATTGTGTGGGATCTGTATATACTTAAAGGAAGAAAAGGTCATTCATCCAGCAGTAGGTGTTTTCCCCATGAGAAAGAATTTCCCTACTGAAGTGTCTGAATACAGAAGCTTAATCTTGCTGATGAAGAGATTGACTGGTAGATAAATACCCTTGGACAGTTTAATGTAGCAAGAGCCTCGGAAGACATCTTATGGTTCAAAACTAGGGCCCACATCCTTTGATTTAAATGTGTATTTCATGAGTGCTCTGAGTCGAAACAGTTAATCAGAGGCGGGTATGAGTAGGAAAAACACAATGATGACACTGCACAGATTTTGTCACCAGCACAAAAGTGAATCATTTCTGCAAAGTAAGCAATGAGTGAAACACACCATATACAATATCAAAGTCTCAGATATAGATACTGATACTTTTCATGTGTGTCGATTAGGATTTCGTGTCCATAATAAAATGCTGCATGTTCCATGCTAAGATGTCCTGGTTTCTTTTCAAGCATTATTATTAGTTCTGCAACAGGTTTTCTGGAATCATTACCCATTTAGACTTTCAGGACTGGGGATTCACTTGAGTTTGGATGTATCTCCTTATCTTGAAGCCTCTATAACACGTATGCCTACATCTCAACTAGTCACTCGCAGTTCCCTTTACAGTCAATAGAGAGGAAGAGGCGTCTAGAGAAGATGATTCATCTCATCCTAATATAGATATCAAACAAGTATCAGATTAATTGGTCTCTGGAGATACCTGTTTATCTCTATTGACAATAAAAGGAGCCTAGAGTGACTAACTCAGACTTACCTGTCTATATTTTGTTTTCCTACAGTTAGCTGAGATGAATCCCAGCCAGAGCTCCCTTTAATCAAGCAATTCAACCACTATCAGAAAATGAAAAGGAGGAGATTGGCGAGAGTGAATGAACAGGAAGGACGGGAGTTATGTTACCCAATAAGAAGTAAATACACCAGTGGAGGGATTCATAATCTTCAACTCTCCCAAAGATACCCTGCTTTCCATTTGTCTTGACCAGACCTGAGGGAAAGATTATATTTGTCCTCAAGAACATGCTTATATTTCTTCATGGTAGTCTGTGTTGCTAGATCAGAGCTGGAGATCCCCTCAGCTCCCTGGACTCATCAAAGCCTATCTCAGCAAATGAATTACACCCACCTGCATCTCTAGCCCCTGATCTTCTGTGTCATGGCTTGATTGATTTGTGCCCATATCTAACATTTTCATTTATAATCCAGCTTTATTGGGCTGCTACAAAGATGGGGAAGAAAAAGAAAGATCTCAGAAACATGGAGGCAGAATCGTGGTTTCCCATTTTTTAGCTTGTTCTTACATCAGTATTTGTCCCTGCCACAACTTGAAAATGATGCTGCACTGAGAGAGGGTGGAGTTAATCCTCATCTTTGTATGCGATTTCTAAGGGAAAAACCTACAGGTTATTCTGTGCACTCTTTGACCTAAACAGATCCAAGATCAATGAGCATGTCTACCTCAGCTATTAGGGAAAATCTGTTTACCCATCTTTCTTGGGTGTATTAGAAGGGGTATGGTGAGTAGGTCAAGAGAGATTCTCCTGTCCCTGTACTCTGCCCTTGTGAGACCACATCTGGAATCCTGTGTCCAGTTCTGGGCCCCTAAGTTCCAGAAGGACAGGGAGATACTGGAGAGAGTTCAGTGCAGGGCCATAAAGATGATGGAGTGGAGCATCTCCCTTATGATGAAAAGCTGAGGGAGCTGTGTCTCTTTAGCTTGGAGAAGAGGAGATTAAGGAGTGATCTCATTAATGTTTACAAATATGTAAAGGGCGGGTGTCAGGAGGATGAAGCCAGGCTGTTCTCAGTGATGGCCAATGATAGGACAAGGGGCAGTGAGTACAAGCTGGAACATTAGAGGTTCAAAAGAAATACAAGGAAGAATTTCTTCACCGTGAGGGTGAGGAAGCACTGGAACAGGCTGCCCAGATGGGTTATGGAATCTCCTTCTCTAGGGACATTCCAAATCCAGCTGGATGAGTTCCTGTGTGACCTACTCTAGGTGGTCCTGCTCTGGCAGAGGGTTGCACTGGATGATCTTTCAAGGTCCCTTCTAGCCCTTGAGATTCTGTGATTCTGTGATTTTCTAGACTTTGATTAATTTCTTTAATTTCATCTCATCTTACCAGAAACAATCAAATCAAAGGATCCTCAGCCTGTGTTGATTGCTTGCAAGAGGGGAGAAAGAGCAAGTCTGGCTTCAAAAAATTTTGACAGTTGGCATGGTAATAAGCCCATTCCAACTGAAATGACCTCATTGTGGCTCATTTTTCCTGGCTACCAATCGATTTATGAACCTCTTTTTAACATCTAGAGACGTGTTAATGAATCAAGTGTTTAAAAATAACATACACTAGGAGGTTGTAAATTACAGCCCCAGCATCCTTTGAATGAATTCCCGTCCCACATTTCCAACACCCACCTGGTATCCGTCTGCTGCAGCATGGGTGTTCATTCAGAGCCTGAATTTATTATCCACAAATATGTGTTTGGGGTTTCACCAAGTCTTGAGTCATCAGTATCCAACTCGACTATCAGTTCTGACACAGCGGAAGAAAGGGGAAAGAAAAGAGTTGTCAGGAGTGGATGTCACTTCTTGAAGGAAAGGAAGTAAATGGAGAACCAAGGCCAGCTCTGGCCATCCTGAAAGCACCAATGGCAAAGGAATGGCACACAGTGGTCAGTGTTGAATCAGTGCACTTCGTGCTTTTCAGTCTCTGTCTTAAGCAACCAATTGGATCAAGTTACACTTAGTGTGGTTAGCTAAAATAGTATCAATGACAATGTGTTTCGTATAGACTGTTTGCAGGAGCCAAAATTTGTAGAGTGAGAGCTCAGGGTGGAATTTAGTTTGCCTGGTTGTCAGCTATACAAGCCTAAGAAACAGAGGCCAACTCACAGACTGAGAACCAATAACCTGACATTGTAACCGAAAAGACAAAATGTTTTTCTGGACATCAACATTCATGCTGCTTGTAACTTAAAGTAGCAAGCTGTGTAACAGTACTTGAGATGCTAGACTTACATGTTCAGGCTGAGCACCATTCTTTAGAAGTAATACTGACAAACCGGAATGAACCAAATGGAGGAGAGAGGTTAAAAGTTAAGAGAATGTTCCACATGAACAAAGATGGATAGAGCTGAGTTTCTAAGGCTGAGTGGTCCTCTTCTCTATTCCCCTTGTAGCTGTGACATAGAGCAGTAAGTATATGATTGAGCTGGATTTAAATAAAGTAGCTCAGACAGCCTGGGCAAGGCAGCATGGAACACATCTACTTCACCTTGCTTCTCAGAGGACTTTTCAGGAAGTAAGCTTTGCAAATAACAGCCAGCATCATTCTTGACAGCTAATCCAGGTATGCCTACCTTTCTGTTCCATCAAACCAGACAAATGTTACAGATTCAGTCGAGTCAAATGTAAGGATAAATCAGGAGTGGAAAACTATTCTGCAGGACTCCTGGGAAAGATCAAGTCAATCCTTCTCCTAATGATGTCAATGGCTAAGCTCGCACTGACTGAGGTGGCAAGAAACTAGGCTTTAAATCTCTTTAATTAGAATATAAGAGTAATTTTTGTTAACACTTTGCTGAGTGGTGTGTATATATTATATATAGATATATAAAATCATCTATTTCTTACTGAAGCAGTTGAATTCTTATTCAAAACCAACACACTGGCACTCAGGAAAGCAGGCTACACAAGAAGCATTATCAAGGTGGGGGAAAAAATAACAAGGGAAACAACTGTATTCTGTGATTCAGTGACAACAATTTTACTTCTAATGTGACCTGAACTAGATGGACCTGCTTCTACAGGGAGAGTGGACCGGATGTTCTCTAAAGATCCTTTCCAACTCTACCATTCAATGATTCATCTCTTGTCCCAACAAACTAGTGTTTTTGCTTTCACCAGGTACTGTGTCCACTCTTCAGAGCTGCACGTTTGTTCCATCATAAAATTGAATGGTAATCAGCGAGTTGAAAGAAAAGGTCATCTCCTACTCACCTGATCTCCTCTTGGCCACAGAAAAAAAGCTTATCATAGAATCATAGAATCATAGAATCATAGAATCATAGAATGGTAGGGGTTGGAAGGGACCTTTAGAGATCATCTGGTTTTGAAACATCCAGAGGATGTGAGATTACATGCAAATGTGTAAGCAGCACATTGTCACTTGGGTAACAGCACCCATCTCAAAACATGAGTCATCAATTCATACCTGTAAAGCTCCTGGTATCAGACTGTGAGAAAAATTCTGCTGTTTCATTAAGAAAGAATCATTCCTAAACAAAAAAAGACAGCAGTCCTAGCAAAACCAGCTTTCATGCAAAGTGTTACAGCAAATTTTGTTTCTTCTCTCACATAAGTAGATGCAAATGTTTAAAAATTCTTTCAATTTTCATGACTTTGTTCCAGATTACAGTGGTCTAATCAAGGACTGGATTTAACTCATTGTGTTGTTATTTTTTTAATTCAAATCACCTCTTAGTAAAATAAACCCCTTGAAAAGCTCACTGTGGGCCCAACAGCACCTGTCAACCAAAGGGGTTTTCCAAAGCATAAAAAATGGGGACTTACATTTTTAACTAAAGTCGACAAAAATCAAGTCTTTGGTTAAAATGCCAAAATGTCTTCGATAACACATTTACACACCTATAAAAACAAAAGTTCACTCAAAAATTCCAATAAATGGTCCGTAGGTTGTATAAGAGCCATACAGCTGCAAAAACATCAAATATGTCTCTGATAGATTTTAAAGCAGCAGTCAAAGAAAAGTTTTGTACACAACTTTAAACTCAGTTTTATTTTATTCTTTTCAATTTGAACTTCTTGTTAAATAAAAAGCAAATAAACTTGTAAGGAAAGACATCTCTCTGAGGTTTCCACATTGATCCCAAGATGTGCCCAACAGAATTTCTTATTTAGTTAGAAAAATATGGGTCAGAAAGAAAGAAAAAATAAAAGAGGAAAAATACTTGTGGGTAAAAATGGCACAAAATCATATCCTCATCTGATGTAAATCTGCCTAGTGCTAATGAAGTGTGCAGAGTTACATCAGCTGAGGGATTAATCCAGGTCTCACACTGAACACAAAATGAACGCTGAGAAATGCCAAATACCATCACAATATGAACATACTGAGGAAACTTTAAAAAGTCAACTAGAATAATGAGGGAAATCATCCCTCCACATTAAACAAGGTCCCATCGTACATTCAATGAAATCCAAGCCAAATAATGGATTCCAAACCAGCTTATTAGGAGTACAATGGTTTTCCAAACATTTACATTCATATTTTACTGGACAATGTATGGCCTGGGCTTCTATTAAGCCATTATTACATTTTGCAGACGTCATTTTGACACATTTTTGAACAGGCTGGAAGCCCTTGTTTATTCAGCTTTCCCCTTGGGCACTTCAAGAAGTTATTCTCCTGTAATTCCAGTTCTACTTTGCCTAGCTATACCTCTAACAGTCCTTGTTTTGTTATTAACTCAGTGACTGACTGACAGAAGCGACTGGATTTTGAAACTTTGCCATCAAAGCCACTCTGTCAACACAGTGGTGACATAAGAGTCCATATAAGGGAATTTTAAAGGGAACAAAAAACTTTTCAGACAGGAGGGGAAAACAATCCTGGGGTCTTCAAACTAAGTTCTTGCCAAAGCAACTAAAAAAAGCTGTAGGTAGACTACCAAAAAACTCAGTGACCATCTGTGTTCCCACATCAGGCAAACATTTTCTGTCCTTGGTTCTTCTTTGTGTATAGTAGCTATAGACAGACCATCAAAGAGCACCTGTCCTCTATAGACCTCGGTCAGATTAGACTTCGTGGTGTTTAAAGTACTGATAATCATCCAGAGGACTTACTGTCATCAGGAATAGCTCAGATAGACTTACCATACAAGCAAGCTGTCTGGGATAGACAAAGGCAAGGTAATAAGGTGCCATTTATGGTTAGAAGAGATTAATTAACTCCAGCATGTATACTCAAGAAAAAAAGTCTTGTTGAAGACAGAACCTAGAACATAACGTGACTATGACCATACCACGTGAGACCAAAGATCTGGTTGATGTTAACTCTGTCTTCAGTAAAGTTCAATAGCAAATGCCAAGCACAAGAGGTGAGTATAAGTATAGCAAAAACAGAGACTTATATTCTTAGAAGACAGTTTTCTACATTTCTAACAAACTGTGGTTCAAGGACTTTCCTAGATAGAAGTGAAGTCTTTGCATTAAATAATCTCTCTTTGATCTGTTTGTGCAGCTACCGTGTGCAAGATCCTGTGGCAGAGACTTCCACAGTTTAGCTATATGTTGTATGAGTAACATTCTCTTTTTGTTTGTCTGTGGTTGTGACTGACTTGTTTCAATTGATGCACTCTACCTCTTTTATTGAGAAACAGAGGGGAAAACATTCCCTCTTTGAATCTATGTCTTGTCATCTCTTGAAGGGTGAACAATTTTAGCCTCTTAGTTGTTGCTTGTGCAGAAATTGTTCCCTGATCTTCTGTATACTTTTTCCAATTCTATCATATCTTCTTTGAAACAAGTAAAACCAACACTTCATACAACATTTGTAGTGTAGGAAAAGTATGGATTTATGGAGAGATATATTGATGTTCTCTGGTTTATCCTCTATGCTTTTTTTAGTAGGTACCCAAACCTAATTTACTTTTTTACTTCTATCAAACATTGATCTGATGTTTCCATCAAAATACAACTGCAGGATGTATATTTCTGAGTAATAAAAATCACTTTCAAGGCAGAACCTGAACATAAATTCTCATCATATCCCAAGATGCAGATCTAAATGCAGCTTTATATTTCATAGAGGAACAATCTCTGTCTTCAGCAATAGAAAACCAAAATCCGAGATACAAAGCTCTACAAATTAGAGACCAAATTGAAGATCTGCAGAGTTCCAAATCTTGAAGATTTCTGTCAATATTTAAAGAGTATCACTTCTTGCCTGTTGCAAGCTAAGACACAATGTGAATATTCACCGAATGCCTGCCAGAATATATATTTCTTCTTGACCATATATAAGCAGAAATTAACTAAAGTTTCAGAGTCTACAATTAATCACATTTTATTATATTTGTAATCCTCTCTGAGCAAAGTCATGGAGAGAAGTTTCTGAGAAGTCCATCTTCCAGAAAGAATCATTGAAGCTTGTTCCTACCTGTGCTACAAACTGCTTCAGCTATCATTCAAACTATGTTCTCCTTAGTATATGTCTGTGAGAAGGACTTGAAGTGGGAGTAAACCTAATGGAATATTTTTCCTTTCATTCTAAAGAAAGTGTCTACAGCTTAGACATCTGCAGCTGATCTAGAGTGTCTAGACTCCCCAGTAAGTCAATGAAGAGGAATTAGGCACTTCCAAGATGCAATTCATTTCATCCTCCTAAATGAGGAATCTAAAATGAGTGATGAATCATGCTCTAAAAATTACTAACTTTTCTACAGTCTATGTAAAGAAGCTGAGGGTTATGAGCTTAGATGAGAACCTCTACTCAATAAATAAGTTAGCTAGGATCATTCCAATTCCTCTTTCTTTGCTTACTTGAAGTATCCAGATTAAAGGAGTTACACAAATAAAATATTCATGAAAGACAGCGTTGTGACATCCATCTAAGTCATTGCAATTGCTGTCACTGACTTTAAAGAGACATGAGTTTTACCTAGGATGGAGCCTCTCCCTCCTCAGTGCAGCTATCTGAAAGCTCAATATTAAGCAAAACTCGTTATGAAGATTCCTATGAAGTCAATGGAGAGGTGCAGACATGATTTTAGTCATTCTGTACTGAAAAGCTGTCAAAGGTAAGTGGGATGAATATGCAAATGCTAGTGCTCATCTCTCCAAACAGACCACTATGGGGAATAGTTTAGATGAAACTCAGTTTTTTTAAAGCTAAAGTTAATTGTGATGAATCCATACCTAATTTGGTTTCCACTGCATTTCTTTATTCTAGTTTTAATATCTGAAAAAGAATTGGAAAATGTTTTGTGGGGGGTTTTTTTGAGTTACAGTGTTTGTAACTAAACAAAAAAAAAAAATCCCCATAACTGCTAATTTATGCCATGTTTCCCACTGGGTTAGAATGTCACCCATCAAAGACACTTGCTCTTTTCAAGTGACCTTTAAAACTCCTCATCATAAATAACCTCTCATCCCAGTGCAGTGCCTGGTCCAGAAAGCGTGATTAGACGTGTACATCTCTACAAATCACTTCCCCTCCTTCCCTAAATCACAAACACATCTAAAAGCTCTACTCCAGAAAAAAGAAAAAAGTATGACCAAGCAGTAAGATAAGTCTCTTTTTTTCCTGCTTTATTAGCGTAAGTTTGGAACAAAACCTGGAGGATAACATATACTCCATGAAATATTTTGTCTCTGCCCTCATGGGTAATATATTCAACCAGGCATTTCTTCCCCATTTTCATTCTATGTTTGAAAAACAGACAGAGCATCTTTTAAAGATCAATATTTTCACCAGCTGCTAAAGTATCTTCTTCCTGTAAATTCAGAAGCAAAACTAAAGTTCCCTCAGGACTTCCTGGGACACTATGAAACTTTTAATTCTTTTTATTTTATGAGTACACTTCACTTAGCATGCTGGTGTATTATAAGATGAATTTCAAGATTTAATGCAGAAAGGGAAGAGGAGAGTATCACAGAATCACAGAATTTTAGTTAAGATAACCCAGAACAAACCCTCTTATAGATGGGTATGACCAGCAATATCAAAAATCCTTTCAATAAATACAAAACTAAAGTACCTTTGCATATTCCCGTAACTGTGGGTATAAACAACTGGAACATTATAGCTAGGTAGGCATTGATGAAGGTGATGGAAACATTTCCTTTGAGCAGATCCCATGAAGCCTCCAGCACAATGCAAGCAGCTTCTTCTCCCTGAACCTTTCTGTGCTTGACAGAAAGACTGAATCGTCCCAGTAAATTCAGTTCCATGCTAAAATCGCAAGACCACCTCTACAGTTCCTACAGACTGGAAAGACATTGGGTTCAATGTTCTCATTGGCCTTTTTTTATTACAGTCAGTGGAGTAGTGCCAAAGTGAGAATTTGGCCTAGAAGCCTAAGCATATGGCATTGTTCTATTACACTTGCACAAATCACTGGATATTATTACCAAAAACATACTGGGCCCTTTTTTGAGTGCTGGAGGAGAAAGAGTTTGAGCACAGGGCTAAGAGCCAGGAATTACTGAGTTCAATGCTGAGGTCTATCAAATAAGTCACACAGTTGCTGTTTCCTTGTGTGTGGAATACAAGGATAGGAGGACAAGAGTATCCACATTATTCACAACATTAATTTTGGCCTAGTAAAACCATCTCCCTGGACTTTTTCCATATTCTTTGGAGAAAGACAGGCTCCACCGTATCATGCCTCAGAGAATTACCAGGTGTTGATATACTCCTAGTGATCAAAAGACGGAATCCTGCAAAGGAACATATTTGTCCTATCTGGCTAACTTTGAAAACTGATAGCATTCATGTTCAAAGAGTCAGAATGGCAGGATTTATACACCAGCACATTTCCACCATAGCTTAAAGCCAGAATTGCTGTAAGAATGTGTAGGTGATCTTGCTAGCAGAGACAGTATGAAAGTTCGCTTGAAATTTCTACAGCTCACAAAAGACTGGAAACATTATTTAGTGTCAGAATTACTGTAGTCATACGTAGGATTTTCATAGGGGTCATGTTGGATAGTGAGTGATGGAGCATTAGCCAACATATTCAAGAGTTTTCCTAGTGTTTAAGGCCAGACAGAACTACTAGAAGGACTGATGGAATCTCATTTCTTGCATCTTCTTCATTTTTTCACAGTTACCCATAATTAAGGCAGATTTGAGGGCCAAACGATGCTTCAGGTTACATTGCGTACAGCCAGTCAGTGAATGTCATGTTTGACTCGTAGGTCAAATTCCCTATTGTTCCCAGTGTCTGATGAGGCAAAGCTCAGAAATGGCGAAGGAAGGGGATGAAATTTCCAACCTCAGACACCTGCAGTATTTCTGGCCCTGCTGCAATCTGCAGCAGCTCTGACATGGTGTGGGTGGAATAATAAATAGCAAGAGAGAAGGGGATAAGGCAAGCATCTGCTGCATTTAAGAGTATTTCATTTGAGCAGGCCTGGACACCTACCCCAGAAGTCTTACAGGAACAAGCTGAAGAACTTTTTGAACTACCAGTGCTACTTTTTAGTTAGTCTGGGAAAACTCCAAAGGCTCTGAGAGCTGGTAATGTAACTCTAACATCCTTTAGAAGATCTGGTATTTTACTACATGAGACCTTCAGAAAGTTTCTGGCAGAAACTCAAAGGTTCATTTGTGCAAGTGTCAAAGGGATTATCATATTCTATGAAGCCCCTCTAAAAAAAATCTGCTTTCCTCATGGGTAGTGTCAAATCCTCTGCTTTGCCATAAATATGTTACTAGCTTTTAAAGGTGTCCACAAGGTAGAGAATCAAAGGTCAGTTTGTGGGGTCCCCACCCTTTCCTTCCTTCACCCAGGACAGATCAGAGAAGTTGCCCTATGATATTATCTGTCTTTCTCCAAAAGACTAGAACATCTAACCCAGATGTTCACAGCTCATCCACAGATCCCTCAGGTGCCAGGACAGCTACTGCTCTGCCCTGCTGGCATATGCTCACGTTTCATTTCCCAGTCTTCATTGCACATTGGCTGTGGCACACACTCCAGTTAGTGAGGCTGAATAAATTGAAAACACAGGTCCATGCAAAGGGTGAGAAAGGATGCGGTGAAAGAATTTAGAACCATAGAATCATTTGGGTTAGAAAAGACCTTTAAGATCATCAAGCCCAAGAACTGACCTCATACTGCCAAGCCCATCACTAACCCATGTCCCTGAGCATCTCATCTATATGTGTTTTAAATATCTCCAAGGATGGGGACTCCACCACCTCCCTAGGCAGCCTGGGACAGTGTCTAACAACCATTTCAGCAAACACTTTTGCATTCACCAGCCTGGATATTGCTGCTATGGGCCCAATATGTCCATCAGACACCATAGATGATGGGTCTCAAGCTCTGAGTTACCATTTGGTTTATATCAATAGATTTCTCTACACAGTGTGGAAGGAATGTGTCAGGGAGAACAAGGAGCACAAGGTTTACAACCACCCAGGGAGCCTATCCTATTTATCTCATCTCTGTTTTTCCCCTTGAGGGTTTGGTCCTGTTCAGAATGAGGTACGGGCTGCTGGATCTACTGTGAGGGCAGCCGAGACACAGGGCAGGTCAGAAACAGAAGCAGGTAGCAACCTGAAACACCAACTGGTTTCGGTGTAAGACACAAGCTTGCTTTCATCCTGGGAGAAGATTCAATTCACCCTAAATCAAACCACACACACCTGGCAAGCTCCCAGCTTGGCCTTCACCCGAGTACCCCCATCTCCCACACTATGCCTCACTAAGCAGTTTCGTTGCTGTAAACTATCTGATAAGACTCCCTGATCTTCCCACATGCTCCCTTGTGGCTCCTGGTCGGCCAGGATCTGCCTCTGTGCTCCATCCGCCCTCCGTAGCTCCCCACCTGCCCCAGGGAGGCATCTGCAAGCACCAAGCAGAGTCCACAGCACTTGGGAATTTGGAGGTCTCCATAGAGCGTTGTTTCAGTTACTCCTCGACCACCATGTCCTTCCCACACTGCCCCACAACTCAGCCTCCTCAGGCTCCTGTGGCAGTTCTCCAGTTGTGTTATATCTGCATTTGAAGGGCTAAGGAAGTTCAAACCTCAGAGTCTTGTTTTTTCTCAGAGACAGATGAGTAGCAGCATCTCCACTCAGAAGTACAGCAGCACAGTGACCTTACCACTGCTATCTGCAGGTGCCTGGGAAAGCATGTCCCCTTCCCACCACACCATTCCCCACTCATCACTCCACACTCACTCCAAGCCTGGGCAAAATTCCCTCCGAAGCCAGTAGGAATATTGCCTGAGTGAGGGACATAGAGTTTGATTAATGGTTTCTTAATTGCTGTGGAAGGTACTGGAGTGACTATCCATAAGTGGAATGAAGGTTACATTTTTTTACCCTGGTCTTCCCCAGCTTTGTGAGACAGCTCAGATGTCCCAAATGTCAGTCCAGCCTCCAACAATGCGATTTGTGAGATCCCTTTGTTGTCTAAATTCCCTTAAGTGGAAATACATTTTCTAACAGCACAGAAGCTCTCCCCAAGGCTTCTGTTGTACCAGGTTAATCAACCATACATGACAGCAGAATTAGAGGTGCTAGTATTTTATGTTCTGCATCTAAAGTATGTTTCTTCGTGTGTACTTAACAGGCTTTAATTTTATAAAACATTGCGCAACAAGGCACCTTGGGGAAGAGCAATTAACTCAGATTATGTTTTCGTTTCAGTGAATACCAAATGAGAAACTGAAATACTGATTTATGTAGCCACAAAGTCAAATCATGCTCCTTAGTACTGCCTGATTTTTCAGTGTGGCCGTCTTTGGTCACAGCCAACCCTTTTAGTCCTGACATGCAATTAAGATGTTACTCAAACTGAACTCTCCCTTTACAAATATATCAAGATATTTTATAATCACGATACGCAGACAACCTGTCCTGTTTGAAGATAATTGTGAGACTCCTATCATCTTCAGTGAGAGCAGGAATAAACCTACTGAGGACATTTTGGTGTAATTTCCCTGTTGATGACTATCACAGCCCGTTTATGTTAATTATGGATGGGGATAGGCACTGCAAAACAATTTGAAGGATGAAGGTACTAATTTAGGATCCAATCTAGCTCTCATTAAAGTCAATGGAAAGATTCCTATTGACTCCAATGGAAGCTGGTTCAAGCCCATAAAGACCGAATGAGCTCATGTGAACCTTCTCATCCCATTTCTCACTACAGAAAAGAAATGATGCATCAGCACCTGAACCACTATTCATGCAGAGGGCTTAATTTGGTCACCTTGAGTCAGACACAGCAGCTCCTTACTGTACCAGCTGTTCCCTTGGGATCAAGAGATCTGTGGACAACAGGCAGTGATTTGGGCTGATTCAGGATGCTGCTGTCTGAAGGATTTTCCAGTTGGAAATCCTCCTCTATGAGTTGCAACAAGGGATAGGAATGGAACGGGAAGTGCAAGAGAGGAGGAGAAGGGAAAGGAAAGGAAAGGAAAGGAAAGGAAAGGAAAGGAAAGGAAAGGAAAGGAAAGGAAAGGAAAGGAAAGGAAAGGAAAGGAAAGGAAAGGAAAGGAAAGGAAAGGAAAGGAAAGGAAAGGAAAGGAAAGGAAAGGAAAGGAAAGGAAAGGAAAGGAAAGGAAAGGAAAGGAAAGGAAAGGAAAGGAAAGGAAATCAATTTCTATCATGAACACATAAATAGCCTCATTGTCCATTATCAAGGCTCTAAGCACAAGGAGCAAGCCCCTCATATTGTTTCCCCAGGGTATCACATCTGCTCCTCCACAGCTCTGCTGAGGGAAGCCAACCTGATCCTGGCAGCATGGGATACAGGCAGTGGAGCAGCTACTGTCTCATCTCCTCTCTGAAGCAGTTCAGCCTCTCCTGTGCTTGCAATGATGGATTCCTCTACAATCTCACTGGCAGCTGGCTGCCTGGCAGCCTGAATCAGGGAGACCAAACAGAGGTTGAGGCCAGGCAAAGCAGAAAAGCAGAGAATTCAGCCTCCCTGCCTGCAAGGCTCCTCTCAAGAGTTAGGCAGCCAGCCAGTCAGAACCTTCCATCCATGGGCATGTTAGAAAATCACTTCACATGCAAAATATATGTTATTTTCTTCTGTTCTAAATCCACTACAAATCCTACGCAGTAGGTTTTATTTTTGCTCTTCACATGATCCACAATACACTATCGAGAAAAATTTATCAATAAGGTGCTTTTTTTCCCTACATTAGAAAAATAATTCATTCTTTCTAGTCCAATGGATAGAAAAAGTTCATTCAGTGTAAATAAGGTTGTCATTACTGTCTATTAAGAGATATGATTTCTTTAGACACAAATATATTTATTCTGTGAAAGTTCATGAAAATTGAAATTTGATTCAATCAAAGAAGTAGAGATATTTTTTCACAGCATTTTCCAGGACATCTAATTCTTATGCATGTCCTACTCTGGCAGATAGCTCTTTAATAATGACACTCTATTACCTGTGTTCATTGCTCTAGATTCGGGGTTTTTTTTTTCCCCTTTGCCTACTCCACTCATTAATAAATGTTTTACTACTTTTAGTTAAGGTGCCCGTGTCAGCGCAGCCAGGAAAAAGAAGCTGGGTTTCCATCTACCTGCTGTACTTAGAGAGGAATCATTAACTAATTTCCAGATGTGAATGTCTACCTACGAATAATGTTCAAGCCATAAGGAAATGGGAATGAATTTCAGATTCCAGCCTGAAACTGTAAGAATAATAATGGTGGGGGGAGGGGGGGAAATGATACCATGAAGTTTTTATCTCGTCTTTAAAAGATGAAAGAATGGGTCTGATTTAGACTCTCTAGGGGCAGACCTGATGTTTAGGCACAAAGTGGAGAATTTGTTGGGTCTTCCCACCCTGCTCTTCCAGGTGCAAAAAAACCCCTAAATCTGCTATATCATGAATACTTACTTTTCTGTGACAGGATATTAACTGTCAGCCAACCAGCCCATCAGATAGCTTGGCTTGCCGTCTCTGGGCCAGGAATTAAGATTCCTATGGCCCTTAGTCAGCATTGCTACCAGGGAAGGCAGAGAGAGCCCTCCTCTCTTGCCAAGACAGTAGCAGTGCTGTTGAGCTCGTCTCTGACAGAAGTCACTCTTTGCATATCTTCCACCCATCAGTCTGGGAATTAAGAGATAAGGAGCATTTCCGTACATAAATAACCTCTGAGCTGTCTTTGAAAATAGAGCTCGGCATTTTTCAGCTTACCACTGGAGATGGCATTCTTGCTTATGCAAGGCTAGTTCATCATAGCCCTGACTCAACTTTGCAAGAAACATCATGAAGGCCACCCCCGACCCCTGTGTTGCCAGAGTGACTGGATCCCCAGGCAGAGACCTGCCCTGCTCCTCCCTCTCCCAGGAAAATGCAGAAGAGTCTGCTTTTTCCGTCGTCCCCAAGGGAACGAGTTGGGGTTGCTTCCTTGGGATGGGTAATTCCAGTTGCAGGATCATTTCCAGATCTTCCCAAGCTGGCAGAAAAAAAACATCTCCATGACCATTGGCCTTGTCACAGTCACCCTGTCCCAAGAGTGTTTCCTTCTTCAATGGTCTGACTGCAAACACCCTCTTCCTCTCCAATCTGGGTAACACCTGCCATTTAAGCTGCCTACATCAACCTCACTCAGGAGGCACCCATATGGGTGGCTTGACCAGAGGGTCATATGAGGCTGTCACCAAAACCAACAGGACAAACAAATGGCAACCTGGTGTCCCTAAGCAGCTGCTTACAGTTGCCTGCACCCATGATGATCTAACCCAGGACACAGAGTGAGCCTTGGGATGCTCCAGGCAGGCAGGAGAGGACAACTGGAGGGTAAAGCACCAGGCACTGTCTAGCTGCAGCCTCCTTTTCCATATCCCTCCCATAGACTCAATCTCCTTCCCCTGGTGCACAGCCTCAGATCTCAGCTTTGATGGATGGAAAGAGCCACGAGCAGAGGAAGGACCCTGGCATATTTGTTTTGAGTTAATGTATCCTGCTGCGTGTGAAAAAATGCCACGTAGTCAGAGCAGCATTCTGACCTCCTCTTTATCACAGCTCTGTGGCACTTGCACAGAGACCAGCAAGATTGACCAGAGAAAAGGACCTAACCTGAAATCCTGCAAACTGGTTGAAGACACCAGTCAGAGAAACACAGATATCTTATCTCTCTCTGATTTCCCCCTGGCTCTTTCCAGTATATCACTCACAGAGTAGCTGTTTACCCCCAAAACTGCTGAAGGTGATATTCTGATCTTGGTCACTTCTCGTCTACACCCATCTCTACTGTCTGTCAGGCTAGTCTTGCATCGTCATGAGATGAGAGCAGCAAACCAAACCTCAATCAAACTCCCAGCCAGGTCACAGCGTCCTTTCTTATTTTTACACCACAGCTCCTCAGTAGCTCATTCCCACAATTCCCTCCATGCAAAACTGTATTTTGAAATCCCTGGACAAATGCACTAATTTATTTTGGATTTTTCCCGGAAGGATTCCTTCTCTGCACTCTGAGCAAACATGGGCTTCTGTAGCCAGACAGCAGTTCAGCTGCATCAAACCCTCCTGGAGTCTCACCAGATCACACTAGTCAAGGTTTTTCTTCTCATCTCTGGTGGCCTTCATCCTTTGACACATACAGATCTTGCTGTGCTATCGCAGACCTTATCTTGCAATAAAGCAGTTGTGGAAAAATGAAATGCTTTCTCTGCATTATATTCTGTCTCCCCTCAAATCTCACTCAGCTACTCCCGCGGTTTTCAGTGCTTTCCACTTCCCAGTTCATTTTGAAAGGTCATCTCTTTCTAGAAAGGCCAACGTATATAAATTTCTTGAATTATTCAGGATATTTTCTACTGCACTTCTGAATGACCAGGGTCAGGCCCTTGAGGATCCATTGACAGCTTTCATTGAAGATTTCTTTAATGGTGATTAGAAAACTGCCCAAAACACTCACATTCATCAAAAACTAGAGCTGATCTCAGAATAGTACATTGGGCCAAAGATAGATAACTGGTCTTAAGCACTGTAGAAATCTCATAAATTACATATATGTTCAAAGAAATCCCAAGAAAAAGTCTTGTCTTGGACAATCTCATCATTCTTGTGCTCCTGTGCTACTGCCAAGGATAAATATCTTTTTCTGTCCTAGAGGATACTATTTTCCCCCTGCCTCACCCCCACTCAGCCTCATTTTCCCATGCCCTCTGTTCTTTTGAGAAGACGCATCTTGGTAGAGAAGCACTCTAACACAGGTGCATCCCATTCCATTTCCAACCCCTAGGAGAGATATCTCAGTTAGAAAAAAGAAAAAGTTCCTACCAGAGGAAGATTTAGATCTTAGTTTTATGAATTTAAGTGCTTCTTTCAATCTATTGACAACAGAGGTTGGAGGATAACTACCACCTCAGAGGGTACTTGGCTTTCATGGCTGAGGGCACTCCAAGACCATGAAAAATGCTATTGACTTTCTGTTCCAGCTCTTGATCTTGGTAAGCAAGGCAAATTTCCAGTTATACTCCAAACTGAAAATTATATAATTGATTGTTTTCTATAGAACAGGCAAAGTCAAAACTCAAGGCACAAAGGGCAGAGGGTTTTATAACCTGAATCTAGACTTCTCCATCACTTGAATGTGGAATTAAACACCTCCTCCTCTCTCTCACCCAGGTGTCTGAAATCCTGTTGACTTTGGTGGGTGTTTCCAGCTCCACCTGAGACATATTTTGAGGCAATATTATTTGCCCTAGGAAAGAAAAATATTGCTCCCAAAGTACTCCAATAGGGTATTCCCTTTCTTTCATGCAGCAATGCTCATTTCAGATTTTGTTTCCCCACAGTTTCCATTCCACAGTACCAGGCAATCCCAACATAGCTGAGGAACTGGACCTGGCCACACAGGAGAAGCTATAACTATAGCATGTTCCCAGCTAAGAACAGAAACAAACATTTAGGCTTGAAAGTAATCTTGTCAGAGAGGCAGATCAAATAATGATGGCTAACACAGCAACATCTCTACCCACAAGAGACACAACACACAGTGAGTGTTTGTGAAAAGATCTCCCACTGACTCCCATAGATATGCATCATCACAGCCAGAGCATGGGTGGGGTGAGAAGGACAAGCCACATGATGGCAAATATGTCCAAATGTGCTATCTATCTCTTACTACCACCATCATTAGGGTTAAAAGAGCTAGTATCATGAAGTGAGGAGGAGGCAAAGGCTCAAAGAAGCCTGGTGAGAAGGAGAGAAAATAAGAGAGTCAGCCAAGGTGATGGATAGGCACTTTTTTGCTATTGTTCTAGATGTCTTTGGCTGCAGATCTCCAGCCTGCACTGGAGCTTTCTATTGTTACACAATTTTAAATTCCTGAAGGATTTTATTAAGAGAGTTTTCCCTAAGTTTTCTGTCTTTCAGAACACATCAAGGACACAAGTGGACATGTGTTTGCACATCTCCTGTCCATCACACCCCAGTGGGCAAAGAAGAAACATTTCAAAAACACAAGCAGAGTAAGAAAGATACCACAGGTCTATCAGCCAGGAGGGCAGGTTGCTTGGAGAGATTAGCTCACAAGTGACGTGACACAGTGCACTTGGTAATAAGAATGACTTTTCATAACTTCCTCAGAAAGAATTTCCCCACGTTCAACTGCAAAATATTCAAGGCAGTAGCATTTGTTTTCCCACCAAGGTGCACTGTTTCAGTTTTCTTGGGTCATTTCTCTCTACAGCCACCAATAAAAAGACCCAAGAGGAGATCTCCTTCTGCAGATGGGCACCTCAGGACAGGATCTCACAGCTGACTTCTTCAGAAGGTCTAATTTCTGGCCTAGCTCTGTTCCTAATGAATCACAGTAAATGTGATAGTGGAGCTCAACCAACACTGAGCACTTGAGACTGAGAGCCAGTGAGATGACTCCTCCTGAAGAGTTAACTTCAACAACGACATGGGGAGATATGACTGAGTGCTCTGCTTTAGAAAATCAGGTCATTTGTTGTATTTTTTCAAATATCTGAGCACACCAATTACAGCCACATGCCATGAGCATATTTGCTGAGTGATATTAATCTACATATAAACAAAAATCTGCTGTTTCTGCTGTAGATTGTTGGGAAAAGTTTTGTCAGCCTTTAAGCTGACAAATATTATATTCCACATCCAAAATCTTAAAAGTTCTCAGAGTCAAGAAATCTCCATGGAGAAGAGCATTAAGGACTTTTTGTTATTTTTAGCTGTTTCTAAATATGGATTCAAGATCCTAAAGTTAGGTCCCCATTAGAAAACAAAATTCCTGACTCAAGTGGTTTCAAAAACACATTCACATAGGAAGCCACAGGGAAGAAAAAAAAAAAGAAGGTAACAGACCCACACTGGAAGCAGGGGACAGCCGTTCCACGCCTTTGAGTTTTGCAATCTTCTCTTGTGGCTAAAAGCAAAGACAATTAAAGTAAACAGGAATCTGGGGTCTGATGTTGACACCAAGATCTTGGAGCAAGGATTCCAGCCAAAACTTTACACTGAATCAACGTCTCAAGGTCTGTTTTCGATTGGAATTTTAAAAAAAAAAAAAAAAAAGAAGAGGATTCTTAACTTGCATGGCCAACCAGATTCGGTAAAGTACCAGATTCAGTAAAGTAAGCATGAAAAAGACACCCCCAGAAACAAATTCTGGAAACAAAGCAGCTCCATCTCTATCTAGACTGTCTGTAAAGGAATGGCACAAGCCCTTCCCACAATCAAATTCTTGGTGAAGGCTTCCAATGTGAGCTGGAATTCTCCATTTGAATCTACTTCTACTTCTGAACTAATCAAAGATAAGGGCATTTTGAGATCAACTCTAACTAGTAATTCACGTTTAGCATCCAAGCCCCCTCTATGCTTTAATCTGTTCCTTCTAACTTTAATCTAGTTAAAAACAAAGTTACTGTGCCTACATGGCATTTTTTTGTCTGAATTAGCTAACTCAAGTCAATACAAGAGCAAGAAGCTCTTCAAGTAATCCTGCCTCTATCAAAGTATTTACATATGTTTCTGTCTTTAAACTCAAGTATAAGTGTATCTATGTGCTTTCAGGAACTGAGACATACAGTTTTAATGATATGAAATCATAGACACTTCTTCCTATCTGAAATAGCACTTCTACCTTCCCCTGAGCATTAGAGCTTAAACAGTAAATGACTTTGATCTCAGCTACCCTTCATTTTGGTTGTGGAGTTGCAAAATGAAAACCCACATGACACGACTCTGCCAAACAAATTAACACACCACTTTGCCCGTCTCTGTCGAACCCAAAGAATCACTGAATCACAGAATCTCAAGGGCTGGAAGGGACCCCAGCCTCTGACTATCAGCTAGGGATTTAAAGAAGCCCAGGTTCTACCAAAAGGTAAAATATGTGAAATAAAATAGAATACTGTGCACCGAGGTCTAGTAGGGGTCCTTTTTGGTGTTTCAGTACAATAATTCTTCTCAGAGCCATGCAGGAAGAAGAAGATGTGTGAAATATCTGAGAGTCATTTCCATGGAGACAACTGGAGAAAGAGATCTGAAATTCTTTCCACGTTAAGTGCTACACAAAGCAAAATTTAGCATAGACTGATTTTCAGTAAGGGCAGCAAACTCAGTTGTGGAGGTAAGGATCATAGAAATTCTGTGTGATTATGTGTTGAGTAGATCTTCCTTCCTCTGACTTTGTCTCTTAGAAAGTTGCCTTTGCTGTATCATGCTGGAGAATGACATGCTCCACTCCCAGGTGACCAGCCCTGATGCACAACCTGAGCTGGGGCATTTCAAGTATAAGTTTTGTTAAGTATGTCAGGCATCTAACAGATATTGTCTATCCTGTAAGATGGAAAGTGTGTTGGAGGTTCGTCTTCACCACAGGGTGCTCCATGGCACTAGCACTTTTCTGTTGACTGTGTGCAATGGACAATCATATCCATGATCTCCTCTCATTCCTATCATCTCCCTCAGACTGACTGTGTATCTCATGCTGACACACCGCTGAAAAAAACAATCTTTATTTCTTTATTTGGAGAAGGGGCTTCATTTGTTTATTTCCTTTTTTTTTGGCCAAGTGAGTTTATGGCCTCATCAATTCCCTGATCTGAATCCCCAGGAAGACACATGAACACTAGTGTAAGCACAAAGGGAACGCGTGGCTATTGGCAAAAGGAGACTCAAAGGACACTTCCAACAACTATTTTCATCAGATTCTTCAAGAGCTGTACCAGATTAAAGCAATGACTCAGCCTCAGCATTAAACAGTCAGTCTTTACCCAGGCAAATTTTCCATTATCAAAGGACTATTTATGTTAGTGGGAAAAGGCCTTATTCTCAAAGGATTCTGGAAGTGCAGTGAAAAGAACAGTCCAAATATTTATAAAAGTTATCCTGGAATTTGTTTTATACTGAAAAATATGATCAATTGCACCTTGATTTAGATTTAATGGGTCCGGAGCTGTTGCCTGTTTACCTATTTTATGCGCTCTTCTCATAGCAAGAAGTCTATCTTTTCCAGAAGTCTTTCTCAGGGCTGCTACATAAGATGAGCTCCTGGAAAAGAGAATCAGCCTCAGAAAAATCCGTCACATATTGCAAACTATCTGAGACTCATTCTCAAAAAGGTTCCCATCCCATCAAATGCAAGGCCAAGATAAATGGAAACGTGGCTTTTCCTTACATCGCCAGTGAAGTGGTTTGTACCATCTCTGACAAGCTGTGTGTAATCTCAGGGCAAGCGTGTGTCATGGGACAAGAGGCTGTTTATGCCCCAGGACCGTACACACCAAACTCAACCAAGAGGAAACTTCCCCACAACAGAGGCAGCTTTTTTGTGGAAACAACAAAACAAAAGGGAGTGCTGGGACAGGCTGCCCCCTCCATTGGAGGAGTGGAGGGTGTTGTTTCCAGCAATCCACCTGCGTGTTCATATCTGTCTCATTTGCATGCGTTTGTTTAAGCTTTTTAATTAACAGAGGACCAGATCCAGATTACATACACATATGGGTACAACTCAATTGATCCCGACGCTGGCCCATCTTGCTGACCATACAAACCATCCACCAACACCTTTCATTCATCTGAGACACAGAAGACAAATATCAGGCACATCAGAGAGTGAAGGGAGGGAGAGCAGCAGGAGTGGTTCACCAAGGAGATAACAACAGCTCTCCTCCGTCTCTCTGCACCACTGTGGGATGGGATGGGACTGGGCATGACCTGGCAAGTCCTGCTGATTTGCTTCATCCCACAGATTACCCAGCAGCTCCACATCGGTGCAGTCCCACTGCCGATCACATGATATCACCCCAGCATAAATGCACTTAAATTGCTCAAGAGCCATATACAGCCCAAGAGCCCCCACGGGTATAAAGTATCTCGCTTTCCCATGCAGTGAGATCAGAATCAGGTGCAGTACTGGGTTAGGGAGCGGCAATAGTTGTTCCATAATTAACTCTGAAACCGGGTTCTCATTAGATCTTGCTTTTCATAAACACCCTTCCCTCCATGCATGCCTAATTTCCTACTACTCATCAGGGAGGTTAATAGGGACTGAAGTCAGTAGGAAAGCTCCCATGGGTTCCACTAAGGCAGATTCACACCCACATAAGAGAGGGCAGTGAACAGGGTGCATTTCTTTATCTTCTTTTTTCCTAGATATATACGTGGCACCTTGCGGTGTGAAGATCAAGCCGGGATGCTGCTGCCAATGAATGTTAAATACACGTCACAGTGACACTTTGAAAGGGCAGGATATTATATCACCCTCTGCATTGTGTGAAGTGTTTGCTCAGTGTCAGCTCGATTCAAAACTACTGTCACATCTCTTTTAGGTTTTTTTATTGTCTTTCACTGCTGTTGTTCCTTGAGAATATGTGTGTGCCCTTGCTTATTTATGGCGTGCCATATCTGCTGTGTAACAAATGTGGGCAGATGTCTTGTCCCACATAGAGCCGACCCTTCCTTACATGTCAGGATCAGGCCCATCTTATCTTCCTCCAAAATGGGAGTTTTGCCAAAGAGAAGAGGCCAGGAAGAACAGATGCAGCTAAGCAGGAGATGGGACAATGGGAAAAAATGAGGGTATGAAGCAGAGCAGAGCTCCTCTCTGGGGAGTTAACTGCAGCTGCAGTTCTTCTTTTCTGGGTAGAATTTGTTTTACCACTGATGAGCAAGATGGGCACTTCATTTGTCACCCCTTGTGTCTATACTGGGTGACTCTTAGCACCCTGTTGCTTTAGGATGCTCTTCTCCCAGAGATGTCTGTCCCTCCTCTCTGCCTGGAGAAGATGCTACAACCCATCTAGTTTACCTCAGATGTGTAACATCAACCTGCTCAGCATTAAGCTGCATCCCACCCCTGGTCACTGCCCCAGCAGCAGGGTTCTGCCCATGAGCAAGAAGGAGGCAAGAGCTAAGAACACAGTTAGCTCCTATTGCCTCTCCTTGTCCACCAGCCCAGTAAATCTGCACCCTGTTTCATCTGCCTTGTGAAATTAATTAGCCCTCCACAACCTGGGCAAATTTTAGCTGAGAGATGGCTTCTTAAGTGATTTCCAGACTGAGAAACCAGTGGAGGGGATCAACATGTAGTCTGAGAGCTCAGCACAAAGAGGAGATAGCCTGATGAATGGAGAGGGACATCCAAGGTGGCATTTCCACGTCCTTTGGTCTCTCAACTCGTGACCTCAGAAGAGGAAAGGACCTTCCCTCACTGCAGTTACCTATATCTCTCCACATACTAGGATCCCCTATCGCAGGGCTAAGGCTTCCAAACAATCTCATCTTTCATCTCCTCCATCTTCTTAGGAGCCATTCTCCTGCTCCACCTCTTCCCACCTTAGGCTCCCTCTTCCCCAGCTACCTCCTTTCCCATTATCCTGAAAACCAACCACAAAAATGCAAAGAAAGCTTCTGTGCCTCGGTGGTGATGAACACAGTTGAGTGATTGTCTGTCTGTGGAGGGTAGAAAGGTAATTGGAAAGCAGCTTAGCAATGCCTTCTGCCAAAAGAGTGAAAGGCAAAATTCAACGGAGAGAAATAGGAGCAATTGAGTCTTCCTTCCAGTTTGAGCAGACGTCTGTTGCTGAGGAAAGTGTGGTCCCACCTGAGGACATAACAGTGGTGAAAGAGCCCTTTTGGCTATCAGTGGGGTCTGTCCAATCTGTCAAGGGAGGGTGATCTCCACACTAACACGAGGTACTCAATGAGGGCAGAGAGGAAGGAGAACAGAGGTGAAATGACATGCCCTAGGCCATACGGTGAGCAAGTGGCAGAGTCCAGCAAAGCACTGGGAGCTGCTGTACAGTCACTATCAGTCTCTCCAACATCCTCTAGATGGTTAGTTGGGGAATCCCCAGGAGTGCTGCTCTGTGAACTTCAGAGGCTTCTTGACCCAAAGTCCCCAGGTCCAGTATCCCACCCTAAGATGCTGCAGTAGCCGTGAGGAGGTGTGTTTCTGTTTGTCATGGTGAAGTTTTGGTCTCCCATGATGACCCCACCTTAGTCAGGCAAGGATGGCAGAACTCTTTGCACATACAAGGAAATTGTTGTGATGTTTAACTTCTGATGGGAATAATAGCTTGGCTGGAAGAGATAAATTCTGTTCCCTCATTTTTTTTTTGACCAGGTAGCTAAGGTGGTTGACTAACTGTGCTCTGCAGGTCAGCCCAGAACCTGCTTTTTTAGAGATGTGATGGACCTAAGAGCTAGTCCCAGCATGTGTGTGAGGATTCCTTTGGACCAGGAATCTCCAGCTGGGGGGTAGCCCCATGGCCAGCTGTCTGCAACCCCCTGCCAGCACTCTCCTGCCTTGGCAGGAAAACCTACCATGAAATGCCACAATTTCCAGCCAGCATCATACCCAAAGGGCCATCACAACTGGTCTGGACAAGTCAGAGCAACCCTAAAGCTGCTCGATGGCATGTTTGCTGAGTGCCATATGGCCTCTGCAGTGCAGAGAGCCAAGAGGAGAGAGAAGTGGCTTAAAGCATCCCTGTAGTGGGCTCTATCTGGACTACAGCACTACGATGTGCATGCACATGTATGTGTACGTGTGTGTGTGTATCAATGTGAAGTATGGTTAATATATGTGAACGAGTTCAGAGCCAACATTACAGCTTCGGGGGAGTCAATCCAACATTGTTACTCATCTAATTCCAAAGAGCAGTTATTCCTTTTAGTCAAAGTTTTATTTTTATTTCAAATGTGATGTGGTTACAAACTCATTCCCTTGTATAATTTTGCTTTCCAAGTTAATTACAAGATGTTCTAATTAATTATATTTAATGATTAACGTACAAACTCACAAGGAATTAACATAGCTTAAAGAACATTTGCTCTCAAAAGATATGTCTAGACTAGTTTGGTTTATCAGGAAAAGGCTGAAAAAATTAAAATGAGAGAGAGCCAGGGAGAGAGAGCAAAAATACACCATGTAAGAAAAAATAACAATAAAAAAAGAAACCAAATTATGTCCAAACAAGAGCGTATTTTTCTTTGGAGTTCAAACACCACCTTTAACCATCTCCCCACCCAGGATCTGATTACTTTTAATGGGACTCTGCTTGTGATTTAAGTTGTTGTTCATTTGTACAGTAATTAAGTTGAGTTGAGTTGGTGTCTATTACATCATGGTTTATAGTATGAATTCACACTGCAATTATGTGCGTGTGTGCAAGAGTAAGTGAGCAGAAAAAGGACCTTCTAGTTAAGATAACAACCAATAACTCCGTCAGCCTGGCTCTGCCATACATTTCTCCAGCTTTAGCCGTGTCACCTCCAGACACCCAAATGACAAATACAGGAGTGAGGACATTACCCCCAGAAGTTGTAGTAACACATACACCAGAGCAAAATGTCCATGAGGAAGCAGGATCCTGAGAAGAGACCATGAGGCTGATACTTCATCCCTCAAGCTAGATGGCTGCTGACACCTGGGCACTAGTCAGTCACTGGCGAAGGGTCTGGAGAAAAGTCTTATGAGGAAGGGCAGAGGGAGCTGATGTGTTTAGCCTGGAGAAGAGAAGGCTGAGGGGAGACATGATCACTCTGCAACTACCTGACAGGAGATTGTAGTGAGGTGGATGTTGGTTTCTTCTCACAAGTAACAAGTGACACAACAAGAGGAAATGGCCTCAAGTTGCACCAGGGAGATGAGGAAGAACTTTTTCCCTGAGAGAGTTGTCAGCCCCTGTCCCAGGCTGCTCAGGGAAGTGGTGGAGTCCCCATTTCTGGAGATATTGCAAAGCCATGGAGCTGAGGTGGTGAGGCACATGAGTTAGTGGTGGGCTTGGCAGTGTCAGGTGAGTGGTTGAACTTGATGATCTGAAAAGTCTTTTCCAACCAAAAGGATTCTGTGATTCTGTGAACAGCAAAGTGTCTAGCCCAGCATGACCAAGGTTTTACACAGGGTCTCCACTGCAACAGAAATCAGGGATTGTAACAGGAAAGATCCATTCAGAGATAATGAATACACATACATAGCTATTACACACATCTCTGCTGTAATGCACACACATTTTATGTGCATGTACAATAGACAACTAATTTCTAATGCACAAAACTTGGGATAATATATGCAGAAATTGGAGTAGATAAGCTAAAACAAGTTTCAAAGCCAGAATTTTAAAGTTTCTCTTTTTTTTGTCCACTTTGCAGCTACTATATCCAATTCAGCAAACTGTCAATGGGCTGGGATACTCCCCTAAATGTTCAAGATGACTGCAACAAAGATTTTCATGCATCATGTTCAGAGGCACCTCAATTTGAATCATGTGGATGCTTTGCTGGGCTTAGTGCTTGTGGTGTCATGTTGCTTGGCGAGCTGGCTGGGGACAAGGACACCCCTCTACGAGGTGCTGCACAAACACAGGCTCTATTGTTCCTCCAGACAGCTGAGTCCTCATGGCAAGGGATACAAATATGCCAGTTTTCGTTGTATGCTCTAGGAGTGGGCCAGCATCATCTCCTCACATTCATGAGTATAACTGCTGAAGTCTCATTGCCATCTCCAGCCAAATATTGCACTGGTACAGATCAGAGAGAGACAAAAGGCTTGTTTAACCAAGTTATGACAGAGATGTCAGA
Organism: Colius striatus; assembly: GCF_028858725.1. Classification (NCBI taxonomy): domain Eukaryota; kingdom Metazoa; phylum Chordata; class Aves; order Coliiformes; family Coliidae; genus Colius; species Colius striatus. Next base: position 202,604,831 of record NC_084759.1, read on the forward strand.
CACTTCTGGCAAGAAGGAAAATAACAGAATATCTTGTTCTGGCTAAAAACTTTACTTCCATTCCAGTATTAAATAACCCTGACTTCCATCTTCAAGACATTTATTAGTGTTGGGAGATCTGAGAAGTGGCCACGACTGGATTATGATGACTCAAGACAATAAACAGCAGCTGAAAAGGGTAATGAGAAAATTGGTTTCTTTTGGGTCTTCTGGAAATGAAGCTATGCTAAGCTTGTCTGTAGGAAGGAATGAGTTAATATTTCAATACACCAAGCACCGCTTTTATCCCCTTTCTTTTTCAGCACTAGGATCCCTGCTATGCTCCCAAGACCCTATTTAGCATTGCAGGCTACATTCTTGAAAGCGTTTTACTTCATCTATTCTAGTAAATAAAACATGCATGGGGCTGTTCTTTGGCCCAGAGGCCAATTGGCATGGATCAACTTGCGTCCGTGCTGATAAGCTTCTTTCCTTCCAAAAGCAGGGGACTGCATCTGAACCGCCTGTGGTGATGCTCCTTGGCCCAGGCTGTCCCTGGACCGTGCCCAGGCATTGTCTGGGAGAGTGCTAGTTGAAACAGGACGAAACCATCGCCAGGGACCATGCTAAGGGTTGGATAGTTTGGGAAATCCTGTGCCAGTACCTGGGCTTGAGCCCTGGCCTTGTTTAGTTTATCAACACAGCCATAGCTTTAGGTGCTTAAGTATAATTACTTAGCGACCTAATTCCCATGAATCTCTCTGTAGAATGCACCTAAAAACAGGTTTCATAGCAGTCTGCACATGGCTCAGAAGCCTGTCTAAACTAACCAATAGAGAACACCAAGAGAAAAAGAGAAAAAATGATTATTTTTTTTAAAAATCCTGCCTCCCTCTAGGATGCAGGTACCATATTCCAGGCAGCAAGAGGACATCTCTCCAGAGGATTCATGGTCCTGACCCCTCTCCTGGAGTTAAGCAAAGATTTTTCTCTCAGAAACCCAAGGAAGGGGCATGCACTTTCCTCATCCACACCTCTTTTATCTCTCTTCTGCAGGACTTCACAGTGCATGTGTAAGTACTGGGTGAGCTCACTCCTTCATCTGAAAGGACTTGAACTGTCTTTCCAGAAGAGTGTGTGAAAAAAGGTAGATGCAGGAAGGTCTGGGATGCTGAAGGAAGAGAAGGACAAATGGAAAGTGCTGAGACACACTAGCCAGGAGGGGCTGTTATTGACATGTAAGTTATTATTATTAAGCACTTGGGAGCAGGAGGGGGAAAAATAAAAAGAATATTGGAAGACAATCTAAAATACTGTAGTAAAACAAAACTTTGCTTTACTGCTAATCCCACTGAAGTCTCTAGCCTGGTGTTGTCTCTGCAGAACATATTCTGTGCACAACTTGGGAAGTAATTTGAGTGTCTCTGAAGTGCTTTGTCTTTCATTGGCTCATCCAGTATTAAATCATCTGGCAATGAAGAAAAATGTTTAAAGTTAACTTCCATACAGAACAAATTCCTCTGGAAAACTCTTGTCATTCATCCTGGTTTACCCAAAGTCTGGTAGCATTGATTAGACTGAGGTTAGGTTTGAATTTCTTAATGTGCTTTCTTTTTTTTTTCCCTTTTTTTAAAAAAAAAAAATGCAATTAAAAAAGAGTGCTGCTCACTTCTGTGGACTTAGTCACTTGCTGGAAAACTTAGAAGGCTGATGTTTGAGTTGGGGGAGAAAAAGCTGGTGCTAGGCTTCTGACATGCTTGTCTCTCATCCCCAGACAACGACATTGCAATTTCAGCTCACCCAGTATGCTGGGGATTAAAAGCCTTGTGTAGGTGACACCACAGACAGAGGGAAGCAAGATGCATCCATTCTCACTGCCCCTGCTAATCGAGGGCTTTGCAATTAAGCTAGAGCCAAAGCTAAAAGCAGCCTGACATCTCCACTCAGGATCTAACAGGTCCCCTCTACCTGATTCCATGCACAGAACTTTTGCGGCCACACTAATCTTTTCTTCTCTACATCCCAAATGCCAAAGAGGCAATGAAGCCTTTAATGTTCCCAGGAGCCCTGCTGAATTGCTTTTCTCTGCATGTACCTACCAGTGCTTAGCCAAGCCTGCGACCTCCTCATCTTCAGGCAGCTTGACATGTCCTCCCAAAGGGCCACCACCAAACCCCCAGACATCCACCTGGCCCTAGTTGGTCCCATAGCTGGCTTGACACCTGTCACTTGCTCCCAGCTGCCTGCATCCCTTTCAATCCAGGTCACCTCAGCATTTTGTCCTTGTTTCCAACCCAATTCCCTGTTCTCACTAGCTACACTGACAGTCCTGCTCATCTCTTCCTACCCGCAGGCTTGGGAAGCTGAAACACCCCCGTCAAATAACACATCTAGTTAACTGTGTAATGCTGTACCTATGGGGCAATTCCATCCCAGCACCTGCAGGGATCCTGATTACACCCTAAAACATGATATTTCAATTTCATTATCTGATGGGGCATTAGCAACGAGCACCACTAATGAGTATATTAGTCAGTTCCTTTATTAAACTAGCGGCAGCATTTGATGCAATGACCTCCTGATGTAGCTCTTTGATGCCATGTGATTTGATTTTTATTTCTTCTTCTTTTTTTTTCTTTTTAATTGAGAAAGATATGGTAAGGTAAATGGAAAACTGGTGAAGAGCAGAATTAGCACATTGGCAGTGCAGGCAAATACATGTTCAGGAAAGGGAATGAGTTTCATAGGAGCTGCAGAAAAGGCAGGTGGCAAGCTCTAGCTAACTAGTATTTGAATATACCCATTCATTACTCCTGCCATTATTATTACGAATTTGTTGTTGTTGTTATTCTATTACACAGCCAGTCCTGTGGACTGGTTTTGCCATATTTAACCTGGCAATCTTTCACCCTTAGCAATGGTTGTTTGGCCATGTTTCCACCTTGCACAAGAGACTGTGCAAGCCCAGAACAAAAAGGGGATGCCAGCCCCAGGGCATTTCCAGTGTAAGTGTCAGATGAGTGACAACAAGCAGATAAAGACAAAGGAGTGTGAGGAAATGGGGACACACATGTGGCTGATTCAGGAGTGAAGATCTGGAGCACAGCTTTGGGCTTAAACTAGCTACTGACTCCATAGGGAACATGATGCATTCAGGCACATAAATTCCCATGTCCTGGTAAAACTGCAGGCTGGGAAATAACACAGAACATCCTACCAAAACTCCCAGTATAGTCTTCATGAGAGAAATCATTGCACTTTTCCTTCCAAGATACTCTGGTAGTGTAATCACAGCCCCAGATGACTCTACAGCCCTTTCCAGCCATGACTGCATTTTTGCAGATTCCATCTCAGGTCCAGTTCCAACCTGATATTTAATCATGACAGCATTCAGGGCTCCTTTAGGTAATTACTGGCAGTATTAAGCTAGCCCAAACTGAAGCACTGGGTGCTTTGCACACATGTAAGTGGCTTGTATGGGCTTACATAAGAAGCATTTGCACTGGCCATAGATCATTTGTGGCAGATCTCTGGCTTGCTGACATATGAAAAACCATCATACAATCCACCTGGCTTTGGGACTTTGAGGTCAGCTCACTCAGGCTGCTGGAAGTATGATACTAAATACACAGGACACCTCAATAGAATTGTTTCTGCTCCCATTTTCTTCCAGGAGATTAACCAGCAGCAAAGCAATCTGGGAACATATAAGTCTATTGGTATGGTAGACATTGGAAGACACAACCTACTTGCTTCATGAACCTTGTTTCCAACAGGTTTAAATACTACTACCACTCTGTCAAGTATGTAGTGTAAACCTAACAGTCATGTGCCACCAAGATATTGTCTTCTCCCTCATCACAAGTAAAGCCTTCTGCTCCCCAGTGTTATGGAGGATGACGTCTAGACTGGCCTGAGCTAATGACTTTCAGAGGAAAGGGGGTCCTACATCAAGGTCCAGAGTCAAAATACTGCCTAGAAACTCTGTCCAACCTTCTAGACAACTGCAGCAAGGGGCCCATGACTTCTGTTGACCAGGACTGGCAAGTGAGAACTTCAACGCACATCTTTCCATTAGCTGGGAACTGGGCATTTTGAGGGGATGCATACAGAAGATCAAAGGGGAACTGGAGGTCCTTCTCCTCGTATGCTGGAGTAGCTCAGCCAAACTGGGCTCTCTTAAGTGTTTTTTTAAGCAGACTCTCTGCTGCAAATCACCCAGCCGAGCTGCATGTCCACACATCCCTGGCAGCCTTCCAAAGGCCAAGTCAAACCCCAGCACACCTGGACCTGTAATGGACCTGCTTCCATCTGACTGCCCAGTTAACATCCTCCTTCTGCCTCCTTAATTATAATCCCTTTATTTTATCTAACCCCAATTGTAACTGTTAGTGAGTCACCAGGCTCCATAACAAGACGATCAGGACACATTTCGTATTACACTGCAGTTTTCATTCCAGGGCGTGGGCTGAAGGCATTGTTTATTTATTTTAATTTGGTTCGGTTTGGGGTTTTCTCACAAGTGATGGAGTACAGAGATTGAAGCAGCGGGTAGAAGGGTGGAAGGGGTAAAAAACAAAAACAACCTCAATCCATCTGGATCAATTAAATCTTGTTGAAAAGTTTTCAACCCCAGGGTTGCCTGAGGTAGGTCTAATAGTCACACTCTTTGGCATTTAATGAAAATGCTAATGATTTCTTCTTTGGAATATATTTTCAATTCTAGTTTGAACAAGATGCATCTCTCTTCCAATCAATTCCACAAGCTCTTTTTTTTTCCTCCCTATTTTTGCGCGTGCCCCTGCAGGGCAAATTAAGAAATTATTGCCTCTATCCAAAAAGTAGCTGAAATGTGCAGCCTTATGTTTAACGTCACAGGGGTGGGGAGGAAAAATCTTTGCATGGGAGCAACAAACTCGTTTCTGTCTGACTTGCGTAGGAAAAAATGGCGTCAAACCGTTCTCACTCTGGTTCACCAGGGAAAGCTGCAGGTCTCAGCTGGTGAAAATCACCATCAAGCCAACATAGCTGGCTTTAGATTTACAGGTGTTGAAGACCTCACCTATACAGTGCTCAATTTTCTCGTTAATAGTTCATTATTGCAAGAATAAGAATGAGAAAAAGAAAGAGAAAGAAGGATATTTAAATGTAGGATAAGACTTATCTCCCCCGACTTATAAGGGATCGGGATGGAGACCAACAATTTGGGTCATCCATATGCTGTGGAGAGAGACAGATTCTCTCCACCCCTAATTAGACACTGAATTTTTTGATGGCTGAAGTATTATGGCTGAAAAAAATGCACCAAGCAGGAGAATTGCCACAAGTCAAACCCAGATAGAATTTGCAAAGGAAATTCAAACAAATCACAAAAGTTTCCAGTAAAGGATGTAAACACTGAATTTGGGCTTTGAGGCATAAAGGTTAATGGGAAGGAGGGGATGGGAGTAGGAAGTGTCTCCTTGAAATTGCCATCAGCTCAAGGGGAAACAAAATAATCTCCCTACAGAGGCCTGAGAGAAAAGGCACAAGGAATCATTAGTTTTGCCTATACTAGTATATTAAACAAGACCAGGCCATATGATTGCCCTGCTCTTAGCTGAGTATCTAGCAAGTTTTTTCCTGTGGCACCTGGCATGCTGAGGCATGGTTCAGAAGACACGACATGCCAGACATCATTCTCAGTACACTATACCCATGGGACCACTCTTTTCCAGTGAGGAGATGGATTTTAGAGTTTAGTTGTACCATGTAACCAATGCCCTGCTATTTGTCTTTGAGATCAGAAAATGAGCCTCGAACCATTTTATTTACTTGTCTAAACATAGACACAAAGTCTGACAGAATAATTTTAAGAGGTCTATCAAGTCCTAGGTTGAAGGAGTTGATCCAGAAAATGTGGGTTGGCATCAGCAGTAAGTCAGTCTTTGGAACATCTTCAGCAGTAAAGAATAATTAAAGACATGGATGTAAATGAAAATTGCAATAAAACACAGCACGTTTTCTGACAAAGATAGATCATTCTGAACTGCCCTGATAGTTTGCTTTGATAAGATCACTGATTTCCTAATGAAAGGAAATGCAGTAGATGTAATCTCTCCGGACTTTAGAAGAGCTTTTGTTATGGTACCTCATGGGAAATTATTAATTGGTAGAGGATGGAGATTAGGAGACGAATTTCAGGATGGAAAAGGGAGTCACTACAGAGGAAATGACAACTGATGGTCTCGAGAAAGGGAGTATTGAGCTGTAACGAGGTTAAGACTGCAGTTCTTCAGAAATCAGTTTGGGGACTGACTTAATATTTTGCAAAATGTTTCTTGTCACAAAAAAAAAAAAGTGGCATAGTGTTATTAAAATTTGCTGCAAATAGAAACTCAGAAGGTACTTCTGTCAGTGCCTAAGAGCATAAAGTTATCATATAAGATGAACTGTATATCCTTGGGAAGTAGAGATTCAGTAGTGAAGGGGTCACATAAACTACGTTGAACATTGTAGTCCGAGGTAGCTGGCTAAATTCCTGCTATACTGAAGTAAAGACATTAGTTAAATCAGCCTTTAAGGACGTCTTTTTTAGACACTTAGAGCAGGGTATGATGTGAATTTTCTCTCCTGTGTCTGTAGAGAAATCATAGACAATTAGTCTGGACTAAACAACAACACTACAGACGTTCAAAATGGATGCTGATGGACACATTAATAGATTAGATCCTAATAAGAGTTTTTTAAGCCATTCTGTTTTAAAAGGTCTCAAAACTGAGATGCATGAATCAATCATCAGAAAAGAACAAGTGACATGACTGTCAACGTGTCTTACAAGGTATTCTCAATAAGGACAAGGAAACTCCAGTCTTGATCTGATCAAAACACACAAAGAATAATCTCCAAAGCACCATAACAAATCTAGGGTAGAGAACAATCTTAGTTGCTATATTTAGAAAATATGTACTCTGAATCATAGAATCACAGAATCTTAAGGGTTGGAAGGGACCTCAAAAGACAATATATGTCTTGGTTTGTTTAGCGTAGCAAAGTGAAGACTGAGATGACAATACTGATTATAGAAATACATTAGGCAAGTAAATAGGGAGAAAAAAAAGAGATATATTTAAACTAAATGACAGCAATGGGCACAACAAATGACATAAATTGAAACTAAATAAACCACAGGCTGGGGGAAGAAAGATTAGGGTGGGAGACCTGAGCAGCTTCCAGACAGTGTAATAGGAGTAAAACCACACAGAGGAGAAATTTCCTTCCCAATGAATCCTTCTCAGTTCATGGAAGAGGTTAAAAGAGAGAAGAGGTACAACACAGAGACTCAAGAGGTGCCCTCCAGTTTTACGGGTCTGTGTGACAGAAAGATGTAAACTTTTTGAAGAGGAAAAAACCTGTCTCGTGTGCTATAGCAAAAACTACATGGTTGTCCTTTTAGCATCTGGTACTTCCTTTTCTCTCTAGGCTACTGGTGTTTCTCTTGTAACAACACGCTAACTGAACAGCACATTGACAGATTTGCATGCCACAGTCCTCCCTCTTCTGATTTCTTTGTTGCATTTGTGTACATCTAAGCCTGGAGAAAAGGAAAAAAAAAGCACACACCAACAACTACCAGGAGAAACAAAACAAACACACATGCACACTGCACTTCCAAACTAGTCTTGAGAGCAAACAATAGTAGGAAAGGATAACAACCACTCTCAGGGCTCTCAGGTGATCAGGTCAGCGAAGCAGACAGAGGAAAGGGGATTTCAAGAAACAAATAATACCTGTGCCTGAAATGGGAGCTTTGCTGTAAAGAGAAAAGAAACATATGCTCTTCAGCTGGAGTGGATTTATGTTGCTCAGAAGTGACTGTCTCATCCTCAGTGTAAAGGACTGGTGTTGTATTAACTGTTCTGTATCAGTTTCCCTTCCGAGTCCCCTGCCTGAGCCATCAGGTTATTTCATTTGTGACAGGCAGTACAAACAGGAGAGTAGGGTAACTCAAGTCCCTGACGCTCCTCAGTAGATACCCATCTGTGCTTCCTGGGGACACATTTCTATACCCTGTCAGGGCTGCTGAACAGCACTGGTCAGGAGCTGGGACAGGTGGTGACAGTGGACTGACAAATGTGAGTCCCTGGTTTTCACAGGGTACCATATTAGCTGGAAATTCCTGCTGGAATCCCTGATGTCCTGTTCCTTCTTCTCTGCAATCTTACCTTGGTCAAAAGGGAGCCATTCAGTCACAGCATCCTTCTCTCTCTGTCGACTGAGACCACCAAGACCCCTGGGAATGCATGGACCCAAGGAAGCTCTGGGACAGCTTTAATTATCAAAGTACAGGCAAAATATGTGCTCTACAAACAAAATTTTTTAACAAGTTTTGAGTCCATCATCATTCTCCCTGTTCTCATGTGGTCTTCTTTATGCTTAAGCCAGCATTCTGAAACAGGCACTGCCAGGCTGTGCATCATGATGGGTGCAGAGTTAGCTCTTTTCTTAAGTATCCATTCCTAATTGAAGAAAAAGGCATTTGCCTGCAGGGGAAAAAGGAGGTGAGCTACTGTCTGAGCTCCTCTCTGTACCACCCTCTACCTCACATGGCTTTGGAGCCAACATATACAAAGTTTCCTTTGCCTTCAACCTACGTACCTGAACGCAGTCTCATTCCCAACTATTCCCTCCCTCCAGTTGTTTGCCCACTTCTCGGCATTATATTTCATCTGTATATGGCTTGGATCCAGTGAAGAATAAAGAGCTCCCAACGTCGATGCCGTTGTTTGCCATCAACGTGCATTCTGTCGATACAGAAGCGTTTGCTTCTGACAGACTGAGACTCACATCTGAAAGTTAAGAGATTTCCCTGAAACTAGAGCTGAGAATTATCCTTACAAGCAGAATAACGTCAGGGGAATCTGGACTTCCTTTGATCTTTATAGCATCAGCCCCTCTCTCTCCAAGCTCAAAGCAAGGCAGATTGTGACTTGCCATCTTGGCCCAAATGAGCATCAAGATAGATGCTGAAGACTTCTTTGTTCCTTGAATGTCAACTGTAAGTGTGAGTCATCGTGGCTTCAAGAAGGAGGGAACCTCTCAGACAAGGTCTTACTGAGGGAGAGATGGGAATTGATAGCTGATGGAGGGGATCCAGTTTTAAAGACACGAGGCTGAATTCTCAAGGGCAACTGTCTCTCATTGGTTCCTAAGTGCCTCACAAGTCATAACAACTGAATCTGCAAAGTATTCATTTTGAAGGAACCTGAGCACTTCATTCCACCTTGTTGTAGTGCTTAAAAAAAAAATATCCATACATTACCCTGATAAAAGCTTAAAGCTCAGCTCTGCTCTTCTGATGAGTGGTCCCCTTCTTTACAACTGTCTTGGGCTGCAAGTTGTGATTGTTCACCACTCAGTAGAGCTCAGTATCTTGCTCTTATTAAGTGAATTCAGTGGGGTTTCTGACGTGAGGGTGGAGTAACATAACAATGAACAACTTGGCAAAACTGGGCTTTATGTAATTACTTGAGGATTTGGCCCAACATACTGGTACAACATGAGATGTATCTCATGATCTTTCACTTGCGTAACCCTCTTCCTCTTGCTGTTTATTGTCATCCCTTGCTGGGTTAGTTCCTTGGGGCAGAGACCTTTTTTTTAATTAGTCTGGAAAGGGCCTGGCACACCTACAGAGCCATATTAATAATGAGAAACAGTACTAACCTACCCACAAGAAGATGTGAGTTTGCTTGCAAGATATGTGACAAGGTACGACCACAGTGATCTGTCATGTTCTGACCCCAATATGGCTCACCTTGGTTTGTCTTGGGTGGAAAAGCTATCATCAATACATCCCCAAGGTTTTTCTCCTCTTATGGTCAGAAAAATGTCATTATGAGATACCAGCTGCTGATTAGATTTACCTCAAATAATATGCTAATATTTCTTAATAATGTTTCTTCCAGCCTTCAGAACTCTCTTTCCAAGACATTGGAAGAGGGAAAAACTAGCAAGTGGACAGCAAGTCTCATGGACCTTGTCTCCAAGTGAATTTAATCTGATGAATGATTGACTTCTAATAGGGTAGTACTAAGGCTGCAGCGGGATTTTGCTTATTAGTCATACAAAACACAGAAAGGAGAAAAAGAAAAAGAATGAGAGGAAGGGAAGGGAAGGGAAGGGAAGGGAAGGGAAGGGAAGGGAAGGGAAGGGAAGGGAAGGGAAGGGAAGGGAAGGGAAGGGAAGGGAAAGGAAAGCTTAAATATGTGTTTGTGACATAGTTGACAGAGAAAACAGAATCAGGCATTGATTTCTGTGGTATCTAATAGGACATAAACTGATCAAAGTTGTTCCTACAGGTAGGGCATTCTCATAATCATTGTTGTGTGGATTCTCTGATGTCTAACAGGGGCACACATTGCTGCCTACCTTTCAATAAAATCTCCAGCACCAGCCAGTTGCCCGTTTTCCAACAACTTACAAGAGTTGCATATCTTTAAATCTTTAGCCTTGCTGTCAAATGTGATTGAATTTGGCTAATGGCTTCCAAAGTTACCAGACAGACAGACACACAGACTAGCACACACATCCCAGCAGAAAGCATGACTGCATGAGCCAAATTTCCACTGAGGCAACATGGCCAATTCCCCCTTGCTCACAGCCCAGGTGTGAAACTCTCATCTGCACCTGCATTGTAGATCAGACTTTGCAAAGAGCCCAGCAACAGGCAACCCAACAGCCTTCATTTAGCCCATGCGTCATGTCTTGCCAAAAGCAGCATACTTCCCTTTGTTACTGCTTCAGGAAGAGTCTAGTTTGAATCAAGAGGTGTCATTGACTTTCTCTTTTTGTCCCATCCAACAAAGCCAGCATGGTAAAACAGAACTGGAAAAGCACGCTACATGGGTGGCTTTTTGTTGTTTATACGGCACAGCCTGAACTTCAGAGACCACGTTGTGGAGATTCTCTGTGCTCTCAGTAAGAAAAAACGTAGGCACCTCCTAAAGGCAATTCAGCTGTTACATGGGCTGAACACAGGCTCCTCAGTCTGAGGTCAGAAATCCAGCTCAGAATGGTTTTGGTTGTTGTTTTTTTTAAACTGAAAAAGGCCCCAAAGTCATCAAACTACCACCTTCCTTGGTTCACATAATTCTTTTGATAGCTCCCGGTCTGTGTATGCCAGCTTTTTTCAGAGGCAAAAGACAATCTCAATGGCAACAAAACTATACTGGGAATAAAATTGAAGTCTATTTAAAAACAACAACAAAAAAAATAGAGGGGAAAAAGAGAAAAAAACATCACCACACACTAAAATATTCCATATGCTGTTATGGTGGGTTGCCCTCAGCACATAGAGAAAGATTGTAACTAGGCACAATCTGATAAGGCAGAATGCAACTGCTGGCTACTAGGCAACCATCAAAAAAAGAGGGGGAAAAAAAGGACAGAATCAGCATACACACAAGAAAGAAAAAGGTAGAAGAGGGAGGTGAAGCTGAGTTTCTGTGCATAAAATATCGCTATTCATGGAGGAGCAGATGTTAATAAAACTTTGCAAGGGCTTCCAAGTGAGGCTGTAAATGACGCTGCAGTTTGGAGGCCGCACAAGGATGCCTGTTGTAGTCTAGCTGGTTTTCTTTCCCTTTTTGTTGCATGGTGGAGAAACACACGTTAACCGCATAATCACAAGACACCTTCGGCACCTCCTTCTCCCTCTCTTTGTAGGTCTCATCCCATTGTGGAGCCTTGTCATTAATAGAGACCTTGATCCTGCAATACAAAGCACACACGGGATGGCTGGTTCTCACATAGCAAGCTGCTCCTCACATGGAGAGCAGTTTTGTAGCAGGACACCAGGGAAAGGTGCTGTATTGCAAACTCTTTTGCCAAGGTCTGCAAAGCTAGTTTTGTTCTCAACATACAGCTCTCCAATAAAACCTGTGGGCATTAGTACTTCATTAGAAGTTAAACTCTGGTGGATCTAGACCTGAGATCACCAAGGACAATTACTGTTTCCTAGCAGAAGATCTCTGATGGTCGATTCGGAATTTGACGCACTACTGTAATGAATATTAATGCTAATAATAATAATGTGGTAGATCTAAGCTTGTAGCTCTGTTTCAAATAGACTTCCTTTTGAAATTAGTCAGCCTCCATGCATCCTGGGAAAGCGTGTCTCCTCACAAAATGGAAATGTGATCCTGCAGTCCTACCCCATGGTAGCAGTCAGGCCCAGGAACAACGCCAAACAGCTCAGCAAGATGAGCCTATACAAGGGCCATTTTACATAAATGAGGAGTAATCATGGAAACACGGCTCTCTGGATTTGAACCAAGCCCCTGAGTCATAGAGCAGGACCCCCCTGTTGTAGTATCTGTAGAAACACAGAGCAACGTGGGAACATGGCCTTGTGTGAAGAAAAGAAGAGCAAAATCCCTTATTCTGGATTTTTAAGGCAAACTCTTTCACACCGACCTGCTGTTTGGCTTTGAGCAAATCACTTTGCTTGCTTAAGTCTGTTTCTTTTAAAATTAATACTGAAAATGGGTTTCGACACATTTTTCCTCACGGGGGTGTTGGGAGGCTGTTAACAAATGCTTGCCAAGCAGTAGGAGATTCTCAGATGAATCTTACTTCCCCTGGATGTGTACCATGCTCATTGTGGCCGTGTCTGAACGCTTACGCACGTATAATTAAGAAGGACCATGATAACAGAAAGTGCAAAGCACTGCTCCTTTCTCACTGCATAATCACATCTTGGAGGTGGGTGGCCCGAGAGCAAAGCATTGCATCAGATGCGACAGGGTTTGCTGCTGAGGTATGTTCTGAGAACAGTAATTTTTTGTCTTTCACTGAATTGAGGTTAGGTCTAACCTTTAGATTTTTCACTATATGCTAATTAAACCTTCCCTGGGCATTCAGCTATTCCCTCCAGCCCCTGCTTGCTTGCTGTGTGCAAACCCTCTACAAGCCTACACAAGCACCCATCAGCTTTCATTATAATTTACCTGCAAAATCCACACACTCCTGCTTTCATGTAAAAAAAAAAAAGCCAACCCAAACCTAAGATATAAAAACCATCGTGAAAGCCAGCAAAATAATCTGTTGCCTACAAATCAGGCCTGGGATGGTAGGAATTAGACCTCCCACATCACATTAGCTTGGAGGGCTCTCCCTTCCCCTTAGCCTGCAGTGGAATTCCCGTTCCTACCGCTGCAGTGGAAGCCAGCCCTGGCCCAGTGTCTGCATACCACCTCTCCTGTAGCTGCAGCATGTTTACTTCAGGATTAAAAAATCAGGATGGGGAAATTATTGTGAACTAACAGCCGCCTCTTTGTTGTGGGTGGTATAGGCAGGGCAGGTGGGAGAATCCCACCTTGGTTGGAGGCCAGGTTGCATGGCCTCCCCCATCTATTGTCACCGAGATCTGGGTGATCTCAGGTGAGGTAACATGTTAGAAAGAGGGAAAAGGCAGGTTAGGTCAGGCAGGCCACCATGACGGGATTGGTACATTTCCAACCCTAAACACTCTACGTTGACACAGTCTCCACTTTTCTGTGATAAGTGTTCCACTGTCCATAAGCTCTCACAGCAAAGAAAGTCCTTTCCGATACGTAGGTTCAGCCTAAGCTCAACTTCACTCCACCACTGTTAGAATAAGTAACCACGGTACTTCATTATATCATTGCTGTCGATTCTACACTTTGCATCACCAAAGATAACCCTGCACACATGTAGACAGCTCTAGATGGTTATTGTGTTACACTTGCAAAGTGGAGATATGTCCTTGGCAAGTGGTACAATTCAAACCCACAATATCCTATCAGAGACAAGGGCCTTGCTTGGCCCAGTAACCATACCAATGCTGTGAGGAGCACTAGGGTGCTCTTGCCGCCTGGGTGTTATTCCCCTTTCCTCACCCCCATCTCACCCCATCAACTACGATTGTCTCCATCACGATGGCTCCCACCAGCACTTCATGCACTCATGCATCAGTCTCCTTGATGAAAAGAGGAAGCAGAAGAAGGAGGGGGATCACAAGCAGAGCCAGGGCTCCAGCTTCCACTGTCTGCAAAACTGAGGGCTTGAAAATACTGACTCAAGTCAGTGGGTGCCAACTTGTCAAAGCCTGCACCGCACCCTCTCTTTTTTGCATACCTGAAACACTCAGGAGCCTTCAAAATGAGAACTGTACAATCACTAAGATCCACGAAGTGGCTTGCAGAACTCTGCCAAACTGGGTGCTGCAGTAAGATCTTGGGGAAGCTGTTGTTGGCAAGATGTTTTCAGAGGAGGAATCAAGTAGGATCTCAGATATTTGGGCATTTCGTCCACTTCTGAGGTTTCTAAGAGAGTATGACAAGGACTAGATGGATGGACAGACAAGCAGCTGCCATGGCCACAAGCACTCCTTGCCCCCTTCCTCCATCCACCAGGAATGTAGCTTAGCAACAAAACCCTGAGGTGGGCATTCAGCGGTGAAGCTAGTTAAACCCCCCAGAAATTCTACTCCAAATACTTCCCCGAATATATGGTCACATATATTACACAGTAAGAGTCAGTACTAGCTTTCTTCTTGTGATCTGGCCCTGAGGAAAGGAAGACAGGAACACCCAAAGAAAGCTAAACAATTCAGTTTAAGAGATGGAGTGGAATACAGAAGAAAGGTAGTGAAGAAATAATGTAATCAGCAGAGACATCTCTCCTCTATGAGGAACAGGCCATGCAGAGACACAGGTTCCCATCCAGAGACATCAAAGTTATCCATAGGGACTTGAAAGGGATTTTGGATGACATGCTACAAAAAGGGTTACAACTCTACCGAGTCCTGTTGTGTTCATTAGTGCAGCAGTTAATTAGAGAATTCTTTTAAAGAATCAGAAAGGATATATCAACAGAGATATCAATGCAACATACTAAATTATTTGATTTAGGGTTTGGCACTACACATGTTCACATCATGGTGAGGAGGACAATACACCACAATCACATCCATGAGAAAAATAAGCAAGTGGACAGGCCACCTCACCTTGGGAGAGCCAGTGAAGAGAGGATATACACAACCTGAACATACAGAAAGTCACTTAAAGAAATGGAGTCATTCGTGTGTCTTGGATATGATGTGTCTGCAAGAGCAAAGATGCCTACTAGCTTCTTTTGGTAAATACCATTATGAAGAATCTAAAGCAATAGTCATAGAGCTGACAGCAAGGCGAAGTGTAACACCTTGCTGTTGGAGATTCAAGTCCTCACTCTGCCTATATCCATATTCAGAGCTCATTGGCTCATTGGATATCCCAGATGGCAGAAGGCCAGAGGGCTGCCACTGCCCAGTGGAAAAGCAGCAACCCTAGAGATGTATCTAGGTTTACGAACCCCTTTGATAGCTGCATATTTTTCACTTGTGGTTTGCCAGCAAAGGAGATACCTTCTCAGCCATCCCCAGCTATAGAATGATTGGCAGTTCTCTAACAAACTGAGCTCCTTGCTCATGATCCTCCCCTTTCAGTTATCCAAAAGTCAGATCATTATTTCCCATAATGGGTAACGGCTGTTTGCCTGAGGGGCAACTTGTGATCTCCTGGGCTTGCTGTGTAACTAATAAGTAATTGGTGGTTTAGGGATACTATGAAGTCTTGTGTTTTTCCTTGGAGACATCAGACAAGACAAGAGAAATTATTTCTAATGGTGAATGTATTAATCGCAGGAAGAGGAGGTTTTAAGAACCACTGACAAATATCAGCCCAAAAGGAGTATAGTTGAACCGTGCTCTGGCACCTCAAGGTAAGAGGGAAGGCCTGACTTCCCTCACCCCTAGAGTTCATTCCCATGATATTTACTTCATTTGCTCTTTTTCCAGAAAAACAGTACATTTCTTTCCATTCTGCTCTCTACAGATCCCAATGTCATCTCCCTCTGAGAGTGTTCACACACCTTTCAGTAACACTGGAAGGATCATGACCAATATCACCCCATTCAGTGGCATCAGTGAGAATCAAACCAAAATCAGGCAGCAGAGGCAACAGCCTTCATAGATACCCAGCCCAGCAACCTGTGGGGGCTCACATAACCTCGTCTGGAAACATTACCATGTCTCTGAGCCATCCAGGACCTCATCTACAGGGACCAGTTTGCTGTGGTCTCTTGCCACCTATCTGTGCCATTTAAAGACATAAGAAAAGAGATTCCTGAAAACAAGCCCAGAATGTAAAGTTTCACTACAACTCCAACCACACCTGCTAATGCAGCGATCACCCGGCTGTGCACTATCAAAGATGTAATAATACGGCTGTATCCTGCTAAAGCTCCAGGGGAAAGCTTGAACAGAAAAGCCTTCATAGTCTTAAGGTAAGGAAAATATTATTGCACTTCCACAAAGCAGCTTCCCTTCCTCCAGAACAACCACCTCAGGTCTTTCATCTCAGAGAGCTCTTGGAATTTATTATTTTAGAGCTTTTTCACATTGAGAAATTATTGGTTTTGCTCTTGCTTCGAGATCACTCCTTATTGTTACTTAAATAAATTGGTGAAGAAAATAGCAAATGCTTAGCAAAACTATGTTTCATCAGACTATCTGATCTTGGTGATCCCAGGTATTTATTCGAGGTGGAAATCCTGCTCAGCTAGATTTTTATATATATACATTATATTTAGATATATATTCACACACATATATGTACATATACACACATATATATGCACACCATAGGCTTGTGTACATACCTGTGACAGCTAATATCAAGTCTCTCTGCTGCTAGACGTGATCATGTTTCTTATGTACAGACCTAAAGACTGTCTCTTTCATAGGTAACAAAGAGTGAAAGTCCCAGAGACTTCCATTGATTTCATTTCCCTTGGGAATTCTAAGTTTTGTCTGCAAGAATGGCAGGCACTTCACTGGGAAAGGAGAGGAAATAAGATCATGTTCCCATCTGCCTCACTCTGTTATTCTCCAGCAAAACTTCTCTTCCAGACTCTGGGAAGGCTCAGAAGGGTGGTGAACCCTGAAAAAAATAATAATACTTGGTTTCTGGGGGACTTGGGAAACCCTGCTCACATCTCTGGATATGCCATCACTTTTGGAGCATCCCTTAGTGTCAGGTGGCTCCCTACTGCCTTTCAAAAGCCCAGGCTGCAGTTTCATGGAGCAGATGAATATTTGCTTTCACCCTTTGATCAAGATCAACTCCAGTAGCAACCAGTGGGGTCTGTTGGTTTCCCTTTTAGACCTGACCCATTGGAGGTTCTGGTTTCTGCAGTAACCATCCATGTGTGCTTTGAGGCATGTTTTTGTTTCTCGTCTATCTATTCACTTAACAAATTAGCACAGTCTAGTCTTATGCAAATCAGAGGTTCGATTTCCTTGTGTACATTGAAACTATTCCTCTGGCTTTACCAGCCAATGAGCAGTTCCTGTTGTTTCCTTACTAGGATGGGTTTTCACTGTTCGCTGCAGGCTGTAGAAGTTAATACATGCGAATACAATCCAAGAAAGCTAAGCCCGTGTTTTACTATATACAGAGAGTAAAACATGGGGACAACAGAAAGACAAGGGAGGCGGAGAAGAGAAAGGGTCATATTCATTTTCTTTCAGATGACAGAAAGAAAAAAAACACCTTTAAATTTGATCATTTGAGAGGACAGAGTACAACTAATTACCTGCAGTAGCCCAAACACAAAATGGCAGCTTCCCCCAGACGCCTTTAAAGAGAGATGGAGAGTACTTCCCACACGTGAGGGCAGAGGAGGGGGAAAACCAGATGTCATTTCCTTTAAGTAGCACCTGGAGGTCACAGAAGCATTTAGATCAGAAAAGATCTTTAATCTCATTGAGTCCAACTATAAACCTAATACTGACAAGTCCCACTAAACCATGGCCCTAGGTGCCACATTTACATGTGTTGCAAAGACCATAGGCCAATAGAAATCTATTTGTGACGTCCATAGCAGGCCTGGAGACTGTAGAAATGGCAAGTAGGGGGAAAACTCTATAAGAGCAGGAGAGAGACTGCGGGGAAAACTCTATAAGAGCAGGAGAGAGACTGCAAAAGAGATAATCCCACAGCAGACCATGGACTAGATACTATAGTCCCAGAACCCCAGCTCCAGGCTCTGACCATTAGACATTAAAATCTGCCACCCAACTGCTGTTTTCACTTGATTTCAGTCAAGCCAAACTGAGGCCTGATTTCCATGCAACTGTAATTTTGCCAAGAGAAGTGTAATGTGTCCTTTGCCAGCACATAATAGATGCAATTCTGATGACAGCCATCAAAATAAGTAGATTAACTGACAGATAGACAGAAAGAGTTTGGAATAAGGAAGATATATACTGAGAAAGACTGAGAGAGATGGACAGATAGATGAGCAGGAAGAGCTGGGAATAGAAAAGATTATATATATAGATAGACAGATCTTGGCATAAAGCACTCCCATCAAGGTGCAGTTGGCAGTCCTGATTTAATGCATCATTTGTTCAAAGTGCTCATCTCCCGCCCTTTAAGTAAAACGAAGTTGTTTGTTATGTGTTACGGAACAAATCTGTGTGTGGGCTCCCTTGGGGTCATAGGATTGCACGAGGTGAAGGGCCCGATTCTGCCAAGTTCCCAGCACTCTCACCCCCCTCTGAAATGCAGGGTGAAGGGATGATGGTCAGCATCAGTACTCAAAACTCAAAATGCCCTGGCAACCCTGGCCACTGCTAGAAGAAGCTCTAGGACAAGAGGAGGAGGAAGGAAGGTGGATTATGACTTACCCTCATCATCTCATAACCTGCCTCAAGATGTATTTAAATTATAAATAAGTAGTAAGATTCTTTCTGTCAACACATTTCAATTTAGGACTTCTGGTTTGGCAAACAGTTTCACAAGAAAGCTCCTTACAATACCCAAGATGGTGTGAACACAGAGGACTCATGGCCAGTCTTCTGCATCACAGAGCACCCTTTCCAATTTCACTTGAGAAATACTCCTTGTAATTTGTTTAAACTTTGAAGCTCTCAGGAGGCTGCATATCCTTGATTTTCATTTAAAGCAGCTATACCTTGTTTCTGTGCTACATTAAACCCCGGCATAAATGCCTTTTTGTCAATCCAATACCATAGCCCAACACGATGTTTTAACAAAGACAGCTTTATGCAAAGCTCAAAGCTGGGGAGCAGAAGCAATGCAAATAAAAGACTCTAGTTCTCCTATTAAATAGTCTTACTTTATTTTCCACTCCTCCACTGCTAGTCCCTATCTGCTAGCCCACTTTTGCCATGTTTCAAGGTCAGGGTAAAATTCTCCCTGATTTTAATGAGAGCAGAATTTTTTTGGGCCGCAATAGGAACTTGACAAGTGATGGGGCTCAACTGTAGAATTTGCGTAGGAGTGAAGATTTTATTTTGCTCTCTTTACATCTGTAAGCCAGGATCATTCTCAGTCATCCACAACTTAGATTTGACTTTTTACACTTAGGATGGCAAGGTTGGGTGAAGGTTTCAACTCATGGGAAAAGCCCCACCTTCAAACTTGCTCACAAACAAGAGCCATCCTGAGCTTTGCAGGAGTGTGCTGGAAACCTACCCAGACCAGACGACCCTTTGTGGTATTTCAGCACATCCTGCTTCTTGTCCTACCTTGGAGGAGTGAAAATGAAAATATGAATATCATTTCCAAAACCTCAACATAGTTTTGGTGCAAGGGTGGGGAAGGCAAAGCTGCAGTTTTGTTTGCATTGCACATCCACAGAAAGTTCAGTCTTGCTTGGGTTTTTTTAACACCAGTTCCTGATTACCCTTTCTGAAATGGCCCACGCAAGGCAATACTGGGGCTTGGAACATGTCATTTATCCACAGAAAAAAAAGCCATTACTTCTTATCCAAATTCACCTGGTTGTTGCAGTGACAGTGTTCTTGACCACATGGACAAATAACCCCAGCAGTGATGCAGAATTGTCTACCATAGTTTGAGGAGGAAACACTCCAAGAACCTCTGGTTTTCTCCTTACTTGAGAAACTGATGATCCCAATATTTTCAGCCAGTTCACATAAAATCCTACATTTGTTTTACAGTAATAGCTTATTCCTTCAGCACTGTGTGGCAACGCTTAATTAACAAATGCTCATACCTGAGGAAAGACGTGAAAGATTGGAGATGTTTGAGGTGTATCACCAGAAGTATTTTCAAAGAGGTCACCAGTGGTGATTCACTTCAGTGAATTACTGCATTTTCCAGCAGCATGGCCAAGCATAATAAGTGGAGAAGGAAAAAAATTGCACGAGTCAAAGCAAAGCAGAACAGGAAGTTTGAAGGTTTTATTTGGTTTTCATGAAACAAATAAACAAAAAAAAAGCATATGAGTCAGCTCAAAACATTTTCTTCATTTAAAAATTAAATGCTGAGTGTCATTTGGAAGTCATTTGAAACTTTTCTTTCCTATCTTTTTTTTTCTCTCAGTTAGGTCAATCCTTCCAAGAAAATGACATTTGGAAATGAAAAATGCAAAAGCCTTCAGTTTAAAAAGGTAGAATCTAATTTTTATTTCCATAAAGGAAACGTTTTACCCTAAAAATACCTTCATGTCACTGTTTTTAAACACTTTCCTTATTTATTTTGGTCACAAATTTCTACAGCTAATTGAACTAGCATTTTCATCCGTGGTAAAAGAATGTACAGTTTATTAAAATAAATACATTCCCTTCCACACCACACAGTACAAAATGCTAACTGCTTGTTACCAAAAGCTGAATTTATTAAGCAAGCATGAGATGAGATAGTGTTCCAAATCATCAGCAGTGCTCTGATACAAAAATACTCAGCAAGTTACAGACTCTGTATTAAACCAGACCATAACTACAGCCATTTTTGTGTGGCCATTATACTAGAGAAGGTGTTCACTGACAGCAGGACACCCACAGGCAGAAATTTGAGGTCACAACTGAGCTTGTACAGGTCTACAATGCTGTTTGCACACTAAAAAGTCAGTCAAGTGTCAAGAGAAAGGCTAGGACCCATGACTCTCACATTTTCCCTTTGGTCTTCATAGCAAGAACTTCAGAAGCACAGAAAAAGAATCATTACTCCCATGGCCATTTGGACATTTCTCCTAATAGA